>NW_027499163.1:0-82992 GCF_021521415.1 Bidens hawaiensis | reverse complement strand
AAACCATCGAAACCAAACTGTTTTGGCAGGTCTCGCGAGATCTAACCAACCCAGCGGGTCGCTCTTTTGTCGTCTATATCTTACAGATAACAGTATACATGAATCACCCACAAAATTATTTGTATACTCATAAAAAAATATTCTACAAAAAGAAAAATTAAAACAAAGGATCAAAGTTACTAGTCTTTAATCTTCAGTTTCAGAAATCCATAAAAACAGCTACATGTGAAACATGTTCATGAAAAACGTCATGCGATAACTGAAGGCGTCATATCAGCAAGCACGCGAATGAAAGTACTGTGTTCTGAAGTCGTTGCAAAACCTGGTATGAAGTCACGAAAGAATCTAAGAACCGCAGCTAGTTGTTGTGGGTCATTTGATGCATACGCTGCTTCTAGAAACAGTGACGGCCTCACAGTAGTAACCTGATTCATTAACAAAATGTACCGGTCACACAAGTTAGGTAAGAAGTCAAAACAAGTAAATTCTGATTAAAAATTTATGAAAAATAAATAAGTATATTGGGTTTTATTAATCCCAACTATCGCCTTTTGGTCACTACCGGTCCCAACTAACGAATTGGCTGCTGACGGTCCCAACTTTTAACGTAATTGTTCCTAACGGTCCGCGACTAACAGAATCCTAACGCCGTTAGTTTCAGGTCGTCGGAAAAAACGTTTTTGGCCAGAAAACTCATATTTTTTCCAGAAAACTCAGCATTTTCGTCCCAACGTCTTGGTAACTTTTTATCGGACCTTTAGGAACCTTTTTCTAGTAAAAGCCTCAATTACTGAGATCGCCGGAAACCCTAGAACCATCGTCGGAATCGGTTGATGGTGCACAAGTGGTGGTAGTTGGTTGGCGGTGAGTCAATTGGTGGTGGTTGCGGTGTTCAGGTGGTGTTTTCCGGCAAAAAAAAATTGACTTTTCCGGTCAAAAACGTTTTTCCGACGACCCGAAACTAACGGCGTTAGGATTCTGTTAGTCGCGGACCATTAGGAACAAATACGTTAAAAGTTGGGACCGTCAGTAGCCAATTCATTAGTTGGGACCATTTGTGACCAAAAGAGAATAGTTGGGATTAATAAAAACCAATATACCAAATAAGTCACAAATTATAACCTTATTTTTTCGTGCAAAACGCAAAGCTTCAAGATAACATCCGTCTTGTACAAGTAACACAATATAGTCGTGATGAAGCATGAGCTGCCTCATCATATCCAGTCCCAACTTTCTTGTTTGGATGTTTTGACGGCCCGTCTCCAGCAGTTGAAGAGCAACCTCTTTCGAGGGCTCAATTATCTACAAAATATGTATATAGTTTTATTTTAAATATGAACGTATACTTACAAACTAGACTATTAAAGCGCATAAAAATTTCATACCTTATTCATAATAAACAATCCGAGTTCAGCATAACGTTCATTCTTGGCAAGCAACTGCACTGCTAGCACATAGATGTTCTGGTTCAGTTTTATTTTATCCAAGTTGGCACTGCAAAAGTAGACACTTATAATTACATAGAAGGTCCCCGTGGTTTGTCCACATTGCATGTTTAGTCCCAACTTTTTCAAAATAATACCGGTAGTCTACTGTTCACTCAAACGTTACACAAATGGTCCTTGGAGTGAATTAAGGTTAACTTTTTGTTAAGTTTTATAAAAGGACCATTGACCAAAATACCCTTTCATACTAAAAAGAGCAAAAGACGATAAAAGTATTACCTTCTTATGAACTCTACGATAATGGCAAACAAATAAGAACCATCTGAAATCATCTCTTCCTCTACTGTGGCGAAAACAAAATTGTACAGCTCATCAGGTGGAATGGCAGCTGAAGTAAGTTGAGACTCTTGTTGTTCAGAAGCATTAGCATTCAGTGGTTGGTTAACCGAATGGTCTCCACTTCTAGAACCTTCTTCTGTGTTTCCACTAGAAGAATTAATGTCAACAGATTTGGCTTTCGCTTTCCTGACATTATCATTATTATCCTCAGAGTCTGACATTGAGAAGCCAGAATTGTGTTCAACTCCACTTGCAGATTCATTTTTGACAGATTTACCAGATTCACTGTTTTCTGGTATATTGGAAACTGTGGTTTTCTCTGGATTCCCTCCCTTCAAATAACTTCCGGTTTTAAGTGAATATGCAAAGGATTTGAGTAATACGTCTATGGCTCGGAAAACCATAGGTAGAGGTCTTCGCTCAATGATGACAGAGCGAGTTAGTTCCAAACATAAATGCTTAGCCTGAAAATGTAAGAAAAAGATGAAATTTTGAAAAGCATCACATATCATTTAACCGATAATCTAATTTAAAAAATAAAAAAATAATAAATAAAAACATTGTTTAGGCAGCAGCATATGCGTTATAACTTATAAATACACTTTTGACAACTGTTTACCCATTGACACTAATTGTTTAGAAAAAGATTTAATATAAATAAAAATCTCATTGTCCGAAAGTTACTAAAACAAGTTTAGCATTATATTGATTCAATTTATCTTTATATATTTGTTTTTTAATGCTAATCTAATTTAAAAAAAGGTTTATGACGTTTTCATGCACTTACAATACACTTTTGAGAAACTTTTTGACTCATTTGACTCGATTCCTATTAAGCTAACTTTTCTGATTTTCCTGATAAACGGGTCAAAATCGCCACTTCTAAACTAACTCTTAATGGACAGGTGGCACCTCCAGACTGATTCGGGGAGCACTGAAATACTTACTTTCTTTGCGTCTAACTTCCTCCGCTGCAAGAACTCTAGGACAGCTGGCACTTCTGAGTTACTTGCAGAAATTGCCTGCAGCATTCGGAGACAAACATAAATTAAAAAAAAATGTACCATCATAGTGAACATAATATAGAAAAGCAGCCACCAAACTTACCTCCAAATCTAAGCTTATTTTCCACAAAAATCCATTGGCAACATCACATATAAGATCAGGGACAAGAAAAGTCCAGCCATCACCATATAGATTAGCTGTCGCATTAATTGTCAGTGTTGCTTCTGAACTTTGTGCATTTGTCCTACTTGGCGCGCCCCTTATCAAAAGAGGAAGTGGAGCCGATACAGGTGTACGTGAGTCGGCAAATATATCGTATAACAGGATAACTTTTGCATCCGCTTGATGAATCAGCAGCACATTGTCAACCACACTCACAGCTATCTTGCTAGAATATATAGGTAGAGAACCCTAATAGAAAGAGAACACGGTAAATAAATAGTTTTCATTTCAACTGCTTTCAAAACAAAAATACAAGTTACCTGTTGGATAACAGCATCACGGTAAAACCTGTATGAATGCAGTAGCATTGCAACTTTATCAACTTGTAAGCAGTATATTCTTCCATAACTGTAATTCCAACAGAACATTAGTATCAAAAAGTCAACGTTTAAAAGGTCAAAAATTGATAATACATATAGCTTACACAGTGACAATATGAACATCTTCAGCAGCAAGAACAGGCTTACCGTTAGCATCCAACTTTGCCATTGACATCTCAAACCTTGGTAACCGAATTACCCCTGCAGAAGAAAGCTGAACCGAAAACAAAGATGATTGTAAGTCTCTGTGAACTTATATTGCAAAACCGAATATCTGTTGATATCGATAAAAAAACATAGCAGTTGACCCCTTTGCATGATCAACTATGACACAACAACAATCTGATGCTAGTGTTCGTTCGTTTAACTTTAGCCGAACAAACAATCAAACACAAACAATTAAACGACCGGGTTTTCTTGTTCATGTTCATTCTTTAAGAAAATGAATGTGTTCGTGTTCGTTTATGTTCATTCGTTAATAGTATAAACGGCTTTATAGTTTATAGTTGGTTATACCTGAAAACCAGTAAAGCTTTTGCATTGCATTCCTGAAGCAAGAAGAACCAAACGGCTTTCATGTGTGTAGATATACCAACTCAGATTCATTTTCTTTGTTTCAACCAAAGCAAGTGATTTTTGCTCTGGCACGTAAGTGTAAAGGTCCAGCCCACTGTAAGTCAACTCTAATAAGTCAAACCAAATTACCAGCTCAACAGTAAGCAAATCTTATTTCTAGTTTAATATTTGTTCACTTAATATGAAACTTTTTAACAAGTACCTTGTCTTGACAAACACGATATCACAAACCGCGCAATCGGTCCAAAAGAATCCCAATATGCTATCTGACTCAGACTTTGACCTTTGACTAAAAGTCTCCCCAGTTTCTCTGACCCAAAACTGAACCTCATGATTTGATCTTTGAACAGCTATAAGCTTTAAATCTAAAGAATAGCGTACAGACAGTATGGGCCCTTCGCTTATTGTGTCGGTTGTTGGAGCTACATCAGAAGTAAAAGGAGAAACTTTCCAAGATACAATCTGTGACATCAGCACAGGAAGATTTAACCTTTTAGGAATATATAAATATGTATGTCCTCTTCAAGGTTTAACAACCGATTGTATAAACAGCAGTTACCTGGTCAGTGGTTGGTGAGATTAGCAGCTTATTTCCATCATCATAAAATAAACCACTTGATCCATCATATCTGCATTTTAAGGGTGGATATTGAATCCACGTATGTGACAGCGCACCAGATCCACCAAACCCAGAACTGGACGTATTCCCAAACATTTAAATCAATTTTTTTAAACAACGCTCGGGTTTAAGTACGAACTTGACAACCACAGGGAAACCTTATCTGAAGAAACTACACTGAAAATAAAAGGATGGAGTTCAGTTAGATGACAAAAAAGAACAGAACAGTATTTAAAGATCTTCAAGCTGTGATATTTTACCTCCTTATATGAAAGTACAACTATATATATATCCGTAGCTTTGATATATCTGCTAAGTAAAATGCTGTAAATTTATGGCTTTCCTTTAAGCTGCAGAAGAAAGATAAGCAATTTGGTGGAAGTGTTAGTTAGAGAAACACAAAAACAAGTTAAAAAAGGTTATAAATTCCAAATGTATTATTTAACACCCTGCTTGCGATGCGCGCATATAATGTATATATGTGTGAACCCTTGGGTGGGCAAAAGTGATATTGCACTAATTTTGACGTTATTTTACTAATATCGTGAAAATAATGTTAAAAGTGGCGGAAGGTTAATCAGGCATCATGTGGTGGTGTTGTTATGTTGTGGTCTCCGATCCATCATGGGTCGGGTCCGGTTTAGACGAATAGACAGAATTAGGAGATTAAGCTGTTTGAGTTTTGGCCAAGCCCAAAAGCTCTAATCAGGCCCAGTTTAGTTAAAGGGTTAAACCCTAATTGTCTAGTCTATATATTCTCTCCTGTACTTGTAAGTTTGTATCACTCAATAATAAGAAAACCCTAGTTATCGACAGTGGACGTAGGTCATACACTGTGACCGAACCACTTAAATCCTTGTGTCTCTTTCGTTTATTCTTTCGGTTTTACTATTGTATTCGTGTTTGTGTGTGACTCCGAACCTAACAATTGGCATCAGAGCCTGGTTCTCGATTATACACACAGTTCCGCCGCCGCTGCTCCGCTGCTACAGTTCCACCGCCGCCGCTACAGTACCGCGCCGCCGCTACAGTACCGCGCCGCCGCTACAGTACCGCGCCGCCGCTACAGTACCGCGCCGCCGCTACAGTACCGCGCCGCTGCTACAGTTCCGCCGCCGCTGATTAGGGTTCCGCAGCTGCTGGTTCGTTTTTTCTGATCAGTTTCCAGTCCTTTTATTCCTTGGGTAGTTTGGTTGTTTGCTGTAATCAAAACTCAGTTTGGATAATGGCTGAGGACGGAAAGATCAAGATTGAGAAGTTTGATGGTCAGGATTTTGGATGGTGGAAAATGCAAATTGAGGATTTGCTATGTCAGAAAGACTTAATGGAAGCACTAGAAGAGAGGAAACCGGAAAGTATGAAAGATGATGAGTGGAAGGTACTTGACAGAAAAGCCATAGCTGTTATTAGACTCTCACTAGCTAAGAATGTGGCATTCAATATTGTAAATGAAACTACCACGTATGGTCTTATGAAAGCCTTGTCAAATATGTATGAAAAGCCTTCTGCATCAAACAAGGTATTTCTGATTAGACAGCTAGTTAACACCAGAATGAAGGAAGGGGCATCTGTTACCTCTCATGTTAATGACTTCAACACTATTATTTCTCGTTTGTCTTCTGTTGATATCAAGTTTGATGATGAAGTTCAAGCGTTACTCTTGTTATCCTCGTTACCCGAAAGTTGGTCAGGGACTGTTACTGCAGTTAGTAGTTCTTCTGGGAATACTAAGCTTACTTTTGAAGGAGTCCGGGATTTGATTTTAGGGGAGGACATAAGAAGAAGGAATTCTGGTGAGACATCTAGTTCTATATTGAGCACCGAAGGGAGAGGTAGGAGAAGAGAGAAAGGTAATGGCAGGGGTAGGTCAAAGTCTAGAAGAAGAAGTCAGTCAAAGCCCAGAAAAGACATTGAGTGTTAGAATTGCAAAGAAATGGGGCATTTCAGAAACCAATGCCCTAACCCCTCAATTTCAAAAGAAAAGAAAGAATCTAAGAAGGAAGTTAATCTGGCCACCGGTTCAGATGATCCAGAAGGTTCAGAAGAGACTCTTATCTGCTGTGTTGAAGAATCAACAGATTCATGGATTATGGATTCTGGTGCATCTTTTCATGCCACTTATAGCACGAAGAAGATGAAGAATCTCCGAACAGGTAATTTTGGTAAAGTTCGTTTGGCTAATAATCATGCTGTTGATATCACGGGGATGGGGGATATTGAACTAAAAACTTCATTGGGCACCTCATGGACTCTAAAGGATGTTCGGGTCGTTCCTAGCCTTAGAAGAAAGCTAATTTCTGTTGGGCAGTTAGATGACCAAGGATATGATGTTATGTTTGGTGGGGGTCAATGGAAAGTTGTGAAAGGGAATCTTGTGATCGCCAGAGGTAAAAAGAAGGGCACTTTATACATGGTTGAAATTCCAGCTGATGGGGTAAATGCAGTGACCAGTGGACCGAGTCAGTCTAGTTTGTGGCACCAACGACTCGGCCACATGAGTGAAAAAGGGATGAAAATGCTCGTTGCTAGAGGAAAAATTCCAGAACTGAAGAAGGTTGAATCTGAATTTTGTGAACCATGTGTTTTCGGTAAAAAGAAGAAAGTATCTTTTGTGAAGACCGGAAAACAACCGAAAGCTCAGAAATTGGAGCTTATTCACTCTGATGTCTATGGACCAACTTCAGTCTCTTCTTTGGGAGGATCGCACTATTATGTCACCTTCATTGATGATTCGACACGCAAGGTATGGGTTTACTTTCTTAAAAATAAATCTGATGTTTTTGATACTTTTAAGAAATGGAAAACTGCTGTTGAATTGGAAACTAATTTGAAGGTGAAATGCTTGAAGTCGGATAACGGTGGTGAATATGTTAGCAAAGAATTCCGTGATTATTGTGAAGAGTACGGTATTCGGATGATCTTTACAGTCCCTGGCACTCCTCAACAAAATGGAGTGGCAGAACGAATGAACAGGACGTTAAATGAAAGGGCAAGAAGTATGAGACTTAATGCCGGGCTTCCAAAAACGTTCTGGGCAGATGCAGTTAACACTGCAGCTAACACTGCAGCTTATTTAATTAACCGGGGATTGTCAGTACCGCTGGGTTTCAAGACACTAAAAGAAGAGTGGAAAGGTAAAGCTGCAGATTATAAGCATTTGAAAGTCTTTGGGTGTAGCGCTTATGATCTAGTGAAAAATGACAAGCTTGATGCTAAAGCTAAAAAATATGTTTTCATTGGATATGGGTCAAACGAAATGGGCTACAGGCTTTGGGATTTAGAAAGCAGAAAAAGTAGTCAGAAGCAAGCATGCAACTTTTAATGAGGCTGAGTTATACAAAGATAGAAACACTTCAAAATCAAGGGTTCAGAAAGAGCAGGTTGAATATGAAATTGATGCTCAGAAAAAGACAGTTGAGTCAGCTACCGTACCCGAGACAGAAACTGAAGAAACCACAGTTCCTGAATTTGAAGATGATGATATTGGTGGAAATGAAGAGTCAGAGGGAGTCTCTGACAGTGGGAGTTCAGAGTCTGAGGATGAACAGTCTCCACAAGAACCTGACCCGCCTCAGCACTGGGTTAGGAGGTCCACCAGAGTTTCTAAACAGCCGGTACGTTACAAAACTTCAGTTAATTATCTCCTTTTAACTGAAAATGGTGAGCCAGAGAGTTATTATGAAGCACTTAAGTTGAAAGATTCGCTCCAGTGGGAGCATGCTATGAAGGAGGAGATGAACTCTTTGAGTAAAAACCAGACATGGGTTTTAACCAAGTTTCCACCAGATAAAAGAGTTCTACAGAATAAATGGGTCTATAGAGTCAAGGAAGAACATGATGGGTCTAAACGATACAAAGCTCGTTTAGTGGTCAAGGGTTTCCAGCAAAAGAAGGGAATTGATTATAATAAAATATTCTCTCCAGTTGTGAAGATGACCACCATCAGATTGATCTTAAGTATTGTTGCTGCAGAAAATTTACATCTAGAGCAATTAGATGTTAAGACAGCATTTTTACATGGTGATCTTGACGAGGAGATCTATATGGCACAACCTGAGGGATTTCAGGTTGCCGGGAAAGAAAAATGGGTCTGCAAATTGAAGAAAAGCTTGTATGGTCTGAAGCAGGCACCTAGGCAATGATACCTAAAGTTTGATGATTTTATGGTGAGAACTGGGTACAAGAAATGCGAGGCCGACCATTGCTGCTACTTAAAGAAGTTTAAAGGCTCATATATCATTCTACTTCTTTATGTAGATGATATGTTAATTGCAGGATCTGATATGAAGGAGATTCGCAAGTTGAAGAAACAGTTGTCTGATGAATTTGAGATGAAAGACCTTGGTCCAGCCAAACAGATTTTGGGGATGAGTATATCCAGAAAGAAAGATGGCTCCATAACACTATCCCAAGAGAAATACATAGGGAAAGTGTTAGAAAGATTCAGGATGAATGATGAGAAGACTAAACCGAGAAACACACCTTTGGGAAGTCATTTCAAACTTACCAAAGACCAGTCTCCCAGAACAGAGGAAGAAAGAACAGAGATGGCTAAAGTTCCGTATGCATCTGCTGTTGGTAGTCTCATGTACGCCATGGTTTGTACATGGCCAGACATTGCTCATGCTGTCGGGGTAGTTAGTCGTTTTATGTCGGATCCGGGAAAGGAACATTGGGAAGCGGTGAAATGGTTACTCAGATACTTAAAGGGTACTTCCAGTTTGGGGTTATGTTTTAAGGGGAAGGATACAATTCTCAGGGGTTATTCAGATGCTGATCTGGGTGGATGTAAGAAGACGTTTAAAAGCACTACTGGTTATGTTTTCACAGTTGGGGGAACAGCAGTATGTTGGATGTCCAGACTTCAGAAAAGTGTTGCTTTATCAACCACTGAGGCAGAATATATGGCAGCAGCCGAAGCAAGTAAAGAATTAGTATGGTTGAGAACTTTTCTTGAAGAGTTGGGAAAGAAACAGGCAGAGTTCTTCTTATATTGTGACAATGAGAGTGCAGTGAAACTTGCGAAGAATCCAGTCTATCATTCGAAGACTAAGCACATCGGGAGGAGATATCACTTTGTCAGAGATTTGATCAGTGATGGTGTTTTCAGTTTGAAAAATATCTCAGGTGCTAAGAATCCAGCAGATATGTTCACCAAGCCGGTGATACTGGATAAGCTGAAGCTGTGCAGAGCTTCAGCAGGCCTTCAGGAATAATGTTGAGAAGGCGAAGGGTAACTAGGAGGTGCAAAACCAGATGGGTTTTATTTTACATGTACAAGGCAATGCAGGTGAAGACATTTTACGTCTCCAAATGGGAGCAGGTTGAAATGTTTGACGCATCCAAGTGGTGGTTTAGAGAAGATGTCTCGAAGCCCAAGTGGGAGATTGTTATGTTGTGGTCTCCGATCCATCATGGGTCGGGTCCGGTTTAGACGAATAGACAGAATTAGGAGATTAAGCTGTTTGAGTTTTGGCCAAGCCCAAAAGCTCTAATCAGGCCCAGTTTAGTTAAAGGGTTAAACCCTAATTGTCTAGTCTATATATTCTCTCCTGTACTTGTAAGTTTGTATCACTCAATAATAAGAAAACCCTAGTTATCGACAGTGGACGTAGGTCATACACTGTGACCGAACCACTTAAATCCTTGTGTCTCTTTCGTTTATTCTTTCGGTTTTACTATTGTATTCGTGTTTGTGTGTGACTCCGAACCTAACAGGTGTTGATAGCCGAAAGACAAGGGTACATGCACCAATCGACCGGTGTGCTGATGGTTGAGTGTTATGTGCCTTATGTCCAAGGCTTGATGCAAAACTACTATCGAGCCGGGGGTCTCACCGGAAGCAGCCTCTCTATTCCTACGGAGTAGAGGTAAGGCTGTCTACATCTTACCCTCCTCAGACCCTACCATAGCTTTGCTATTGGTGGGATATACTGAGTACGATGATGATGATGATGATGATGATGACCACACTCTGCATGCAATTCTTTAATGCAAGAAATTCTTTCAAACACATATCACGTTCAACTTGAGGAACTTTCGCTGCAACACAACTCCCGTATTCTTTTGCCTGCAATTGTTTGCATGGTCGGTAAGCATGAGTGTTCAACAATTAAAATAAGGGTTTATACAGCATTTAAACTACTAATATAAAGTTTCTCACTTTCTCTTTAGTCTTAATTATGAATAATTACAATTAATTAGCTGCAACCTACTTACTTTCATATCTAACTTGGTATTTTACCTCTTAAAATATTACCATCTTATGTATGTTTAATTACATTGGGATGTTTTCTTAACCTAGTTCTTATAAAGGTATAATGCGTGTAACCTGCTTACTTTCATATCTAACTTAGTATTTTACCTCTTAAAATATCACCATCTTATTTATGTTTAATCACACTGGACTATTTTCTTATAATGGTTCTGTTTATTTGTCTTTCATTATTTGGTTCCATCTTGACCTTTTGAGTCAAACAAACTACATCAAATTATCAAACTATAAACTGACGAGGCTTTATAGCATTTTGAGTAAAAAGAAAAAGTTAAACCATGTCAAGATGTGAAAGTATCATTTTACTGAAAAATATACGGATCAGTTTGGATTTTGAGAAGTTGGAAAGTTACAAAATCTAGCACTCGGTGTATACATATATTTACTCCCATGTGGATTGTTTTTCTTACGATCATTATGATGTGCAATATTAATAACCAAAGACTAAAGAGTGAAGTGTAACATTTAAAAAATTCTTGAAGAGCAAATGATAACTAATAGGGTTCACATGCTGTGCCAACCTTGTATTACATTATATCTTGTGTGTACTTCTGTTACATGATGTTATCTTATTAAGTTTGAAAATATACATAAATTAAAGAGTGAAGTGTAACATTTAAAAAATTCTTGAAGAGCAAATGATAACTAGTAGGGTTCACATGTCTGTGCCAACCTTGTATTACATTATATCTTGTGTGTACTTCTGTTACATGATGTAATCTTAATAAGTATAATGAAAATTATACAAAAATCACTGCTTTAGTCTCAATTATGCACTCATTAACAGCTGTTCAAACAAAAATTAACTGATCCGTACTTACTTATACAGACTCACTCATGACAACTTCAAGACACAACCAAACAGATAAAAATCCTAAGCAATTTGCAATCGTTTAACAGCTTACCTGAGCACCACAATTGACCAGAACACGTTTAAGCGGGGATGATGCAGTCCTTTCTTTCATTATAAACTACCTGATTTATGTCAATTACACAAAATTCAGGCTTCCAAATTTTCAACTCAATTCACAATTACAAATATAATTCTTTTAAACAGTTCAACACAAATATACTCATCCTATTTGCTCGGTACCATTCATTACAAGAAATTGGTTAAAATGATGGTGGGCCTTATCTAAGTTAACTCTGATGACATCTTCAATATGCTATGGCCTTATCAAATTCAAGATCATTGCTAAAAGACTTAGTTACGTAGTAGCAACTAGCGATTCTAGTACTTGATCATCGTATATCAATAACTTACTAAATTCGAAACATATAATAATTGTCCATTATAGAATAAGTAGATTGGATCCAGAAACCCTTACCAATGCCTATCATTTGTCAATTCCAATGTAATGACCGTATAAACACAAATTGCGTCATGGAGCATCCAGTGTTTCATAAAGTATACCATTACAAGAAATCGATTAAACTGATTGTGATCATTTATCCTGCTAAGGAGTATTTTACTCTGAAAATATCTTCAATATACTATGGCCTCTATCAATATGATCATTGTTATAAGATTGTCGCATTTTAACAACCAGCCTATGCAGTTAATGCGGTAAAAAATAGGATATCGGTCAAGGACCAACATTTGAGATATAGGTTATCGCGTTGGGATATCGGTAACTTTAATATCATGCAGAATTTACACATATAGAAATTTAACACTAACAATTCAGTATACTTTCCTACCATTAACTGATTAAGACTTAAAACACTAACATTAAACACTAATACAGCACTGTAAACGAACCGAACGAACACGAACAAGTCCTTGTTGATGTTCGTTTGTTAAGGAAATAATGTGTTCACGAACACTTATCGAACGATATTTTATGTTCGTGTTAGTTTGTTAAGGAAATTAATGTGTTCACGAACGGTTCACGAACACAAATAAAATCGGTGGAGCCTAGAGATTAAGATCGATGAATTCATCAATGTGAATAATGAGAAAGGAATGAAATCAATGCAAAAACAATGTGAGCATATGGTTACCTATTTTATGTTATAGATGTAATAAATCAAAGAATTTAAAATGTTTAGATAAAATAAATAAATGTACAAAAAACTTTCAAGAACAACATATACAAACATGAACGAACGCTGACGAACACAATTATACGAACAAGGGCTCTGTTCACGTTCATTTCTTTTAACTAATTGAACGGAATTTCTTGTTCATGTATTAAACAAACGCTCATACACGAACTTCCTGCCAAACAGTTTGCTGAACATTTGGTTCGTTTTCAGCCCTAAGCAGCAATAAGAAGAAAGACGAATAGCAGAACTAATAAGAAGGTACTAATGTCGGGAAAATCGGTGATATATCGGTCAAATATCTGTCAAATATCAGTTAATATCGTCGACATTATCGGTACTGATATTTCACATGAAACCGATATAGCAATGATATTAACTGCATAGCAACCAGCAATTCTACTATTGATTATGTGTAACATTAACTTACTAATTTCAAAACAAATAATAATAATAATAATAATAATAATAATAATAATAATAATAATATAAAGTGAATAGATTAAATCCATACGCCCTAGCCAACACCTAACATTCAACAATTACCATGTAATAACTACTAATAACAGCATAACACAAATTGCGTCAAATATATAGCAATTAAAGAACGTAAATTAACTGATTAGGATATTCTAAACCTAAATTATTATAGGCATAGGGTTTAAATGATTGTTCGATCTGTTACTTGTTACATTTCTAATATCTGTGAATATAAGTCAATGAGTGATTCGAAATTACCTCATCAAATTGGTTCGAATTATGCAGAAAGCATCGGCGAATAATAATAATAATCAGAAAGGTTTCGGTAATCGACAAATCTTATGAACCAAATCGGGCTTCAAGGGGTAGGTGTAAGGTGTTAGAACCGAACCCGTTGGGTATACTCAAAACCGAAATATTTAGGACGGGTATTATGATCGTTTTAAAGTTTTCGTATTAAAATACATGAACAAAAAATTTCATTCAATAAGTTAAAAAAAATGAACATGAACAGAGTCATGTTCATTCGATCGTGTTCGTGAATGTTTGAAAATATGTTTATGAAATAGAAAATCAAGTCAATACTCGCGGGTTGGTTTTACGATGCTTTCACGCTTTGGGCTCATTGAGTCTATAAAATCACAAAATGCATAGAATGTGATCAACTTAAAGAAATGATAGTCTGATAGTGTTCCAACAGTTGAAACTTAAAAGACCAACTATTTGTACTATAATGTTAAGCAAATCCCGATAACAAATGTGTTTAGTAAATCTTAAAAATATTTAAGACTTGACTACTATAAAAAGTTATATAGATCGAAATCCTGTGGTCCAGTTTGAGAGTTCCTAAACGACCGACCGAATTAATTTTTTTAATAACTAACCGTCGAAACAAATCGATAATCGGTTTGGACGTTTTCAAACCAATCAATGTACACACATACTTTCCACAAACCGGATAGCAAGGAAAAACAACAATAGTAAATCAGTAGATGGCAATGTAAGTCGTAAACTTGAATATGATGGAAATCAAGTTATAAATGAGACATAAACCGGTTGTAAACAGTAGTATAACCTAAACAGTATCTATTTGAACTGGTACTCAGAAGCAAGTTTTTATTGAAAGATTTTCTCCCGTTGATCTCGATGTGGGTTACATTTTCATATCCATCGTTGTCTAGGTGATGTTTGTAGAGGTGCACAAACCGGGTATTTTCAGGAATCTGGACCGAGTAGGAACCGGTTCCGAGTATGGTCAACAAAAGTCAAAATCGGGTCCGGGTAGGAATCGGTTCCGGGTATAGTCAGGTATTTGACCGGGTTTTCCGGGTTTTTTTAGGTTTCAGGTAGGGTAGGGTCGGGTTTTGACCGGGTATTTCCGATTCCGGTTCCACCGGGTTCAGGTCAGTTCCAGTTCTGGGTACGACTTTGAGAAGAAATCCTATACCAGATCCTACCCACGGGTAGGGTACGGGTAGGAATCGGTTCCGGGTCAGGTCTGGAACTTGGTATTTTGCGCACCTCTAGACGTTTGCAATTAGATTTTGGCCGTTTATTGAAGGTGTTCTTTATTCAAACACAGGACTGTTTAGTATTTACGCTCACTCATGTCCAACAAGTGTTCTAAATTGGACTACACTTGAGAAGATATGGGCTTAGGCTCAAAATCGAAAAGCCCGTAAATTAATTAAGAAGGGAAGAAGATCATTAGTGTTTGAAGTTGAACTTTGAACTTTGATTGAAGGAGTTAGAAACAAATAATTAATAAATGATTTATTTCGTTACTGTATAAGGAGATGAAAAAATAAATAATAATTTTTCATTCTTACTCCGTCAATCATTTCCAACTTTTTATGTAATAACTTAACAACATACATTTAAAAAAAAAGGGAAAATTCCCAAAATAAGCATTTATGAAAATAAATTTCTAGTTTTAGGTCTCAATTGTAAAAAATTTCAGAAATAGGCATTATAAACTAGTCGTAACGAGTAGTTTGTAGAAACCAATTAGAACTTGCCACGTGTCCATAAACTAACGGTAACGAGCACGCTCACTAATCATTTACTCTTCACGACTAAATAAGTTTCATGCCTCGTGATCAGCGCCCACGAGTAAATCATAAGTCATTTAGTCGGGACGAGTAGATTATAAGGTTGAACTAGTCGCCATGAGTTAACTACTAATAAACTACTCGTGTAGGGAATGTAAACCGAGTAAACTAGTTGTCGCGACTAAAGGACTTATGAATTACCCGTGGGCGTTGATTGCGAGGCACAAAACTTATTTAGTCGTGATGAGTAAATGATCAGTGAACGTGCTCGTTACTGTTAGTTTAAGGACACGCGACAAGTTTTAATTAGTTCTACAAACTACTCGTTACGACTAGTTTATAATACCCATTTCTGAAATTTTTGGCAAATGATACCTAAAACTAGAAATTTGTTTTGATAAATACTTATTTTGGAAATTTTCCCTTAAAAAAATATATATTAACCACAATTAAGTTATTTATTTATTTTAAACCAAGCTCTATTGGGTGTTTATTATTTTGTATGACATCAGGTAAATATTAGAACACGGTTAAAAATCGAGTTATGTATATTAACACTAGCTTGATAAATATCAACTCTATTGGGTGTATCATAGGGGTTTCCAATCAAATATATGATAAAAGATCATAAGAGATAATAAAATATTTGTAGTTTGGCTAATATATGATAAAAGATTTTCAAGACATTTATTCCAAGGGATAGTAAAGGATTTTCAAAATTTTTAATATATAGTTTAATGGATAACGAGTTTTTGTGTCCGTGTATTGCGGCGGAGTTTGTGTTTCTACGACTAAAAGTCAATCTAGAGTACGTGTACAAAGTTTTTTGCTTTTAAGGTGTAAACCAAGCCCACAACCATAATAAAAAGGGGTTGAAAGATATTAATTAGTTACAAATATACACAACAGAATCTTGTACCACATGCAAGGATACGTATACATTTGATGAATAGTAGTAATATATGCTGAGTGAAGAAAAATTTGGTTTTTAATATATACATAATTAGGTTATGGAAGAGGTGACAAGTGATAAAAATTGTAGTTTTGTATTATAAATTATTAATAGATTATAGATTATGATATCCTTGATCTTGTAATAGTATCCATTAAACTTCATCAAATGGGAATCAAATTATACATAAGATAAAAAAGAAATTCCATGTTTGGTGCCGTAAGCATGGGCTTGTTTCCGTGTCATAACCTGAGTTTGGTTAACTTCGTGCCGATTTCTTGCCATAACACGCATGCTTTATTTTATTCCTACTTTTCTTTTCTCTAATATGTTAACTTGTTGCATTCAGGCGTTGACGAATTTATTTTTTGTAGCTTAGTTCCGGTGCTGTAACACAATACCGACTGAATTTGGGTCAACTCATACATGCACCTCACAGGTTTGATCAACCGACTACACATCGTTTTTTAAATATGTTTTTTCTATCATAAGCTATACGAGCGTCAATACTATTATGTGCGTTTACTTTTAGGGTTATTGCCGTTACCGTCACCAAGCTTATTCTATTCACACACACACAGTTTTATTGGTTTTACAAAACATTTATCATTCAACTGCTAAAACTAATTCCGTTTATTCTAGTTTTCAAAACACTGATTTTCAAACTATATTCAAAGTCATTTTCTAAGCATTCATAAATACCAAATGGACCCCCTTTAAGTAGCTCTTACAAGGCCAGAGGAGACAAAGCTATCATCATTTAATTAATTGATAAATGTGTTAGAAAATTTAAAATCCACTCCTCTCACTTGAAAAAGACAACTAAGAACGCATTTATTTCATAGAGTTCATAGAAATTTAAAGGAATTGAAATTAAAATTCCATAGCATGACGTGTTTGTTTTGTTGGAATTGGAATCTTAATTCAATTTTGGTGTGCTCGGTTCAAAGAATTGGAACTGGAATTCCTTCAAATTCCTTTAAATAAAGAAATTTCAAATCCTTCCAAAATGTGAAGGAATTCAAGTAAATTCATTTGAATCTTTTCTCGAGTTTTATTATTATTATTATTATTTAACGAGGACAACAAATAAAACATTTTAGTTTTTTTTACTTTTTTTGTTTTTGATTTATATTTTAAGTTATGAATTTATTATTGTTATTGTTTTTGAATATTTTTTTTGAGGGATTCTTGATAGAAAATCTCTAAAAAAAATTCAAAAAAGAAAATAATAAAAAAATCATAACCACAAAATATAAGTGAAAAACAAAAAATCTAAAATGTTTCCGCCGTTATCGTCGATAAATTTAAAAAAAAAAAAAACGATTTCAATTCATTTGTGATGATAGATTACAATTCATTTGTCAAACGAACACATCAATAATGGTATTGGATTTCAATTCCTTCAAACTTCAATTCCTATTAGAATGTTCAGATTCCAAATTCAATTCTTTCCAATTCCAAATCCTATGCAAATTCCAGTTTTAATTCCATTACATTCTGTAAAACGAACGCGCCCTTATGTTAGGGAATTCCAGATAACATGCTTGAATAATCTATAAGAGTTGTGGGATACACTTTCAAATAGAATACTATTAAAATCCACAAAGACGGAAAAATATGATCGTTAAAAACATACTTTAAACCTAGCGTACGCTATTTCTTAAAATACAACTCATAACTATGCTTTGCATATATATATCATGACTCATGAGGTATTATTATTCCTTTTGACTCAAACACCATATATGTCCAATTGTTGACTGTGTAAACTTATGTACAGTTGTGTTTGCACAAATAAGCGCGTAAACGTTACAATCATGTTCTATCGAGATCTTTGGATTTGTTTGTGACATTAAAGTTCGCATGTGCATCTTTTATATGTTTTGGAAGATATATTGTTTTCAGCTAACAAGCTTCCATGTAAGGGTCCTACAATATGTCAAAGCTTCAAACTTAAAGATTGAGGTTAAGAAGTTTGTGTGGATGAAGTAATAGAACAAAAGAAGTTCAAAGGAGAGACATATTTGTATGTGGAATTATGAGTACTTTGTGTCATGGACCACATTGATAATGGCAATATATAGCAAAGATGATCATCATAAAAAGAGGACAAGGACAATGGTCCACAAAAACATGTGCTGTATCAACTTAAACCTCAATCTTTATTTTATTCCATAATAGAATATATAGTCAATCATTGATATCTATGCAATTTGGTGACTTGGTGTAATCTTCTTGTTTTCACATTTTGCTAAAGTTGCATAACATGTAGGATTGTCAAGTCATCTATCACTCTTGTTTCATTGCTATGGAAAAAGAAGAAACAAATGGCATATACCACTTTGGAATGAGTCGACACGAATATGATTCCGTTTATAGTTGTTTGTCGTCCATAACGCTTGACCTCTCCTATTCATGTACTTGTTTGTATGTATGTATGCATGTATGAATGTATGTATGCTTGTGTAATGTATGTGTGTATGTATGAATGATTGAGAAGATATAAAGTTAATTTGTAGTATAAATTCATAGCATACAACCTAATAAATTCATGGTTTACTTCTATGTCGTTTCCATAAACTTTTTATTACTTATTTTGTAATGGGCCCAAGACCAAGCCCATTGGGCCTTTTATATGAAAGAATAGAGCCTAGAGGTGACTGGCCTGTAAATTGGCTTGTCACATCACGGATTGATCCATGTTTTAGATCCGGTTCAAGACTTACATACGTTAATAAGTGATTTTCTCCTAAGTGACATGAGAAACAATCTGATAGCAATTTCATAAATATGTTAAAGTCAATAACGACTGAGTGGGTAAAAGAGGAAATTCTCCGTGATGTTGCCTGTTTACATTAAATACTACATTACTTTAAAAATATTCAATAAAGTCGGTCATTTTATCCTCTTTAATACCAATATGATAGGAGTTCATTAAGGAACCACAAAAATATGATAACCAGGAAAGCATGAGTTATACATGCAGTATAAATTCATTTTTGCAATTTTTTCCCCAAAACTTTTGTATACAAATACATGTAGTAGCTCCATATCAAGTCAACATCTCAATCAAAGATGTGGACCATTTAGTCCAGTCAATGAAGTAAACTTCGGTGTTACCAATTCACATGATACTTCTTTGATCAAACACAAAAGCAAAAGAAGAAAAAGAACATGTAAACATTTCTCTAGCAATTAATTAACTCACATAAACTTGTTTTAATTAACTAATTGATTACATAAAGTCATAGTCTAGCTGTTATGAGTTGATATTATATTTTGTTTTAACGGCAACTTATATTCCAGTTGCTTTCTACTTCTAAACTACACTAAGAAAATAATTTATTCCATCATCATGCCAAGATTTGAACCTCGCTCTTCTTCCTATAAAGCAAGAGTCTTTACCACTAAGGCCCCAGCCAAGACTGGAATGGCTGAGAGTATTTTAGTTAATTAAAATAAGCCAATATTTTCTGATGCCTAAGACATTAAAACCAATGTTATAGTAATATTAAAATTTAAATGTGTTATTAACTTCTGAAGATCAACTACTGCACTAGTTTAAGGATAGCATTCATCATCAAAAACTATATACATACATACATATATATATATGTGTGTGTGTGTATGTATGTACGTACGTACGTATTATGTAAGAGTTTAACATGACCACTAAAATACATCATAGCACGTACATAACTGAATTGATGTATACATGTATAATGTATGTGTAACCATATATTATAATCATCTACATATATACATGCAGTATTACTATACATTTCTCTAATCAAAATATGTACATGCTCAAAACTTGTTACGAGTAAAAAACTAGAATAGAAAATGTAGAGAAATTAATCTTTCTTTTTCTTTTAACGACCACCATATGGAATATGGATACCTGACATGTGACAAAACACATCAGAAAAATTAGTCATCTAAAGAGATATATTATCTAAATTTTGTACAGCTATACATTTTTTCATGTAAATTTTGATAAAAGTGAACAGTTTAGACTGGTTATAATTTTGGACAAAAATTACACACACACACAAGAAAGAATACTTATACGGATGAAAACTTTACTAAGGGGAAAATTTGTCTATTATTTACTTGACAGTGGACGAATTGAATCAAATATAATTCAAAAGAAGAAAAAAAAGGGTGTATTAGATACTAGGTAGAGAAGGGGACACGTGAATCTATTTGAATTTGAAATACAATAATTACCAAACACGTACATCGTGTAATATTAATCAAGAAAGGGACCATGTAGAGAGAGGTATCTTTGACATAAACTTCAAGAGCTAGCTCCATTGAAAATTAAAGGGCTGTACATGTTAATGCAACATCAGATAAAGATGTCATGGTTTCTGGTGGTCCATAACTAAGAGTTCCAGACAACAATGATGCACACACATCACAATAACACAATAATAAAGTGTGTGTGTATATATATATATAGGGTAAGGTTAAATTGAAAACCCACTTGAGTTGTGAAAACCCGCGAAAGCCCTATGTAACATCGTTTTTTTTTTTGTTACATGTAATATATGTTGTAACATTTTAATATAAAATATTAACACATCGAAAAAAAAATGTTTTGCTGTTTTTTAACATTTTTTTACTAATTTTTATATATGTTTTCAGGAGAGAGAAAAAGTTATATTTATATTTACATTTTTTATTCACTTTAATTGTGGACCACAACATTTAAACATTAATTAAAAACATATGGTTGAGAATGTGTTTTTAGAGTTTTCACAACTCAAATAGGTTTTCATTTTATATATATATATAGATATGGTTTGGATCAAACACAAATGAAATTAACGTGCTAATTGTGAGAATCAAGTAGAGTAATTATGTAATTACATAATTACTCTACTTGATTCTCACAATTAGCACGTTAATTTCATTTGTGTTTGATCCAAACCATATCTATATATATATATAAAATGAAAACCTATTTACATAATTACTCTACTTGATTCTCACAATTAGCACGTTAATTTCATTTGTGTAATTACATAATTACTCTACTTGATTCTCACAATTAGCACGTTAATTTCATTTGTGTTTGATCTAGTAATTACATAATTACTCTACTTGATTCTCACAATTAGCACGTTAATTTCATTTGTGTTTGATCAAAACTCATATATATATATATACATATATATAATACACACACAACATATATATATATATATATATTCTAAAGATATGGTAAAAGTGACTAAATTTTAGATTCATATACATTTTGCTCATGGAGTTTTTCCGATACGATTGTATGTGTATTTAGGTCTCTTTACCGATAGACAATTGAATAATTTGTTCGTCTGTATAATATTCCTCTGATTGTAGTGTAATCGATAACTCCAATGTGAGGCGCAGTGGTAAGCACACAATTTCTTTTAAGGAGATGTCTTAAGTTCAAATCTTACTCTACTGGTTTCTACCATAACCTATTGATTATTGAGAGCCACGTGCACAATCCAAGTTGTAATTTATCTCGTCTCATTGGCTAACCCGAGCATTGATGGGGTTTAGTGAGTTTTCTAGCAACGAATTTTCATGGTTATCAATAAAATTAAATAAATTGTGCAACCTACAGAACATACAAAATATTGTAATAAATTGAATTATAAATGTAAATTACATGCTTTTTAAAAATTGATTATCTTAGGATTTATTATATATGTTTAAGCATATAGATCTTCTATATCTAATATGCTTTTGGAGTTGCAATTAACTACTATTGTTCTAAAGCCGTGTTGAAGTCATATAATTCATTAGTCCTTCAATGAATAATTTAATAAAACATAGTTAGAACATATATTATGATTCTTTTAATGATAGGCGGACTAGATTCAGACGAATTGGACCCGTAATTGTGACTCATGTTTATACCTTTCAATGAAATTATAGAGTGGGCACTCTATGTCTCTAGTTTTTGTTGGGTTTCTATGGAATTTATAAACTTAGTTAACCATTTAACTAGTCACAATAAAGGCGGAAGCGTGATATAAACAAACTAAACATATGTATCCATGTGTTTATATATGTATATATTACAAGTTTATAGGAAATGTGTACATGAACAACCTAATTTATTCATGTTAAAAGATTACCAATAATCTGTTTATTAGAAACCCGAAGCAAGGATCAAATGATACGGGAAAACTAAACTATCAAAGCTATAAACACTTACATTCTTAACCTTTTAAGAGTGTAGTTGATGTTGAAGAAGATGATGATGTTGATGCTAGACTTTCAAAGGGAAAATCCTCAAACGGAAGATACCCCGAGCCTCCAACACACACCGAACTTTGTTAGGGAGCTTGAACACGAATAATCGAGACCCGAGCCTCCTTTTGATCTTGGCCGTAAGCAAGAACAAAGAAAGAAAGAAAGTCTTGTGGTTTTCTTACTTGAAAAACCCTTGTGTTGCTTGTTAGAATATATATATATATTCACACTCAACACTTAATCAAATCATTCATACATGGTGTTAGATTTTAGTCAAGTGTATATCACTCAAGCTCCACCAAACCATGACAAAGTTTGACCAAAACTTTGGGGTGTGGGGCCCACCCAAAACCGGCCCCAAAATATATATTTATTTATTTATTTTTATTATTTATTTTATTCTTTATAAAATATATAAACACCCCATCTTTTATAAACCATTTTATAAAAGAACACATAGTTAAATAATCATTCCAATAATAATTATTTGAATAAATAAATTAACCAATTAATTTATTTAACACTTTCAAGTAAGTATTCAGAAACCCGATTTTCTGAATGTATCGTGTTCTGTATTTGTCTCATAGATCTTATCTTAACAAATACATAATTGGTGTGTGTCTAACTCGTTATTGGGTATGACCCGACTTGGATCAAACACAACTAGCCACATTAACCTAATTATGTGTCTCGGGCATACGGTATTCCAACAGTTTTATTGCATGGACATTCTTGGTAGCTAGATTGAGGGTTATTATATGTGAGAGATATAGACATTAATTAGTTAGAGACTTAGCGACCTTTAAGTCTCTCTCACACGCGTATATGTATGTAGTTAGTAAAAATACGTGTTATATATACTAGATAACGAGAATACGATATTGATTTATACATACATGCATAATATGTCATGTTCAAGACACCTAATTTTGAAAGTGATATTACAGAACATCCGGATGGTGACTATTTTATTTTATATTGACAAAAGAAATAAAGAGGGAGACCAAAAAACTCTTTTGAACTTATAGAAGTTAGGGTTTCAGAAGATGGTGACCATTTTCTTGTCCACTAATCATATATATCCAACACCATTTTTGTATTACAACTTTTGGTCCTTCAACTTCTTCTGCTTTTGCATGTTACAACCCAACTAGTGTTTTTGATAACATCAAGTGCAAGTATTCTGTTTTATTTATTGTAATTTGGTCATTAGATCACCACCTCTAGTGTATAGTTTGTAATACCAAGTGTCTATCAATAAGGTGAGTCTTAGGGATAAAATATGCGGCATCCAACCTTTCATACCTATTATAATATTATCTATTTTGCACACAAAGTGTTAACTGATTTGTTTTTGGTTGTCCAAATAAAAACAGTTTAGGAGACACCTATAATGGATTGCTTCTACTCTAAGAACACCTAATTGTGGGGTTCTTCTCTTGAATGCAATCCATACACCCAAAATGCATTCGTGGTATGTGAAGCGAGGCATTACTTAAGAACTAAACATATCTCAAGTGAATTGAACAAAATTGTGTAGGATTTCTCTAAGATATTAAATCATAACTATACCCGGGTAGAAGTGCATAAGATACTACTTAATTGGGACCGTTGACCGCTGGTTTTGACCTTTACCGACGATCATTAAGCAGTAAAAAATAATTGTTTTTCGTAGTCGTGGATTCTTACATTGTGATCACTTAAAGTTATCTTGAGGTGATTCGATGTGGCTAGTTTGCGTGTTGGTTGGCGATCTTCTACTATATATATATATATATATATATATTATATATATATATATAGGAGACAATCCAAGATGTGTGCATGGTGTTCATGAAACTAGCTAGCCAGATTTGTTTAAATGATTGATTAGGGCTTGGTTGGTGTATTTTGAAGGAATATATTAAGTTAAATAAATGTCAAGTGATTAATTAAATGAGCAAAAAATAGTGGAAGATCATACACCTATCGTAGGAATACCTATATCGGTATCGAAAACCCTGATCCTGAAATCGTAAATTCATGGTATTGGTACCGGTATCGGTACCGAAATTTTCGGTTCGGTACCGGTACAGAGACGATACTGATATTTAAGGTAAATTTCAAGAAATACTGGTACCGTACCGATTCGTTACATGTACCAATCAGTACCGATTCGGTACATGTACCAATCAGTACCGGTACCATATTTGCTCATCCCTACGTCCCAGGGATTTTGAGTACTTCCATCCATATTTTTGTAATATATAATGACATGGTTATTTTTATAAGTTTTTGTATGGTAGCAGGCTACAAAAAGAATGTGTCAGTATATAGATACAAGCATGGGTTTTAGCTAGGTAAGAGGTGCCACTTGTAAACAAAATGATACATGAAAGCAAAAAACAAACAAAAGCAAAACCCAAGTTGGGAATCCTATCCATGATGAGTCACCATACAAAGTATTGGGATGCTTGTCCAAGGGAACATGCATTTGAAAACCACCAAATAAAATCCAAAGAGGGAACACATATATACATGTATGTACATAAAATACACACATACACAATCATAACACTAAATATTATGATTGCATACCGAATAAAATGAATTACACATTGTTCCACTCTTAAAAATTTTATAAATAAAAGAAAATAATGGAAATTAAAGCAATTTTGTTTCTCTGTGACGAATTTCGCCATGTTTGTATGTGTGTCTATACACTTACTAGAGAACATCAAGTACGAATTGATATAACTCATCAAAACATACACACACACTAATTAATATTGAATAACTTTCAATATTATATAGAAGAAATATAACTCAAAAACCCCATATTACACATAACTTGTGTTTCTCTAAATGAATCCTAACTCGATTGCATCTCGTGTGTGTCTTTAGATGGACCCTAACTCGGTTGCATCTCGCACGCTCTATTAAGATTAACCATGACGTGGTTTATATAAACTAGCATAAATTGTTAGCCAAGCCATTACCTATTATAATTACATAACAATTAGGAAATATAACCAACTATGACCTACTTATTAACATTGATCCCTCAAGTTCACTAACTTGTGACTTGGAGTCCAAAATTACTTCCAACAGAACACACCATCTCCTAAAAACGTTTTCTAAAATCCACCTATTGTCAGCTCTGAGAACTTGAACTTCGTTTTTTCTTATTGAAGAGCATCTTGATAATTTATTGTTTGTATTGTATTTAAAATTGAAAATCTTTTTCAATTATATTTTAGAACATGTAGCTGTTAAACGTTTGGACATGATGGATTGCGGTGCCATGATGTCTAGGGACAAAACCTGTAACCCATAGTAAAAGCAAGGACCCTTTCAGAGGCTATTTTTATAA
This sequence comes from Bidens hawaiensis, assembly GCF_021521415.1. Classification (NCBI taxonomy): domain Eukaryota; kingdom Viridiplantae; phylum Streptophyta; class Magnoliopsida; order Asterales; family Asteraceae; genus Bidens; species Bidens hawaiensis. The sequence continues at coordinate 57,056 of NW_027499163.1, read as the reverse complement.
GTTTTTACATACTAAGAATGACAAAAACTATAAATATAATTTCTTCTATGTATTGTAAACGATTTTCCTTACAAATTTTAAAGTCCTTTACTGTAAAGTAACATAACAAAAGATGTAGAATTGAATTGTCATGTAGGTAGTAAAGGTCTGGTTGAGCACTTTTGAACCGATTCCATTTAAAGCGCCTGCTTATTGGCTTGATCAACTGAACTGGTAAACCAAGTCGTTGGTAGGACTAAATTTACCCCCAAAAAAAAAAATCGATTCCTTTCGATCATGGATTGACTCGCTTTGTTTATCCTATGCTTATCCTATGCTCCTTATTGACATTTTAAATGTTATACACCAAACTATAAACCATTTCGATATTTTATATTAAATTAATTATATACAAGTATATAAAACTACAAATTTTAAAATTATTATCATATTATAGGGTTTTAAAAGTTGCTTGATTACTGTCCTGGTAAGGAGATCGGTTCAAAGACACTTCCAATTATGATAACACTTCTTAGTATTACAAATAAAAATGATAATGCCAAAATCTTATGGCATGGGGTGATGGTTGAGTCAACTCAATGGGGTTTCCTAGAAGTGTAAACGAGCCAAGTCCGAGCTTGACTAGGCTTGAGCTCTGCTCGTTTAACTTACACAGAACTCGAGCTACTTGACTCGTTTCTTTCTCTGTCTAAAGCTCGAGCTTCACTCGTGAATAGTTTTTCAGGCTTGGCTCGGCTCGTTAACTGTTTTTTAATTATATTTTGTATTTTTTTTCAATTATAATTTTGTATATGACATAATATGCATTATATATTTATTTTTTTCATAATATTATATATATATATATAAATTATATAAATGACATGCTCTTTTAGGCTTATGAGTCGGCTCGATAAGTGAAGCTCGGGCTCGGACTCGTTTAAGGTCAGCTCGATCGAGCTTTTTTCAGAAGCCAATCACAAGCAGCTCGGCTCGTTTGCACCCCTAAGGGTTTATCCATAGTGGTGAGTTTCCTCCTTAATGGTGTTCCTGGGTGACTCATTCCTGAAGAATTAAAATCAGTATGGACAATTGATATGTCGTTTCAGAAAACTCACTTGTGTACTATAGATAGTTTAACCTAGTAAGCACAACTGCCTATTACTATATTAATCCTAGGAATAGTTTTCAACTCATCGTATATGTTAACATATTAATAAAACAAGAAATTGTTACTAGAAAATAAAAAATAATATTAAGTATGCCGAATAAACCAGCAGTCCAACCACCTTGGAATTGGATATGAGTGCAAACAAAAAGTGCATACGCAGTTTGTTACTCTTACCATATTAGGAATTGATTTCGATAGATAAATTGCATGGCAAAGTATTTATGGACATTGTAATTAATTATTAGTATTTATTTTTATCATTATGTGTGACATTTTATGTGAGTAAAAGTGTCATAGATTCTATTGTTGGTAGCTTTCTATATACAGTAAAGCAAAGTTGTTGTCAATACTTCCATGCTCATCCACTTTAACATATTCTATATGTGTTAAGGTTGTATAAATTTCCATATATAGTAACAAGAGGCCAAATGCATCATGAATTATGAAGAGTTATAGTATTAAAAGGGCAATAGAGTGAACAAGTTAGTTTAATCGCTTTTTAAGTACGTAGCATATGCGCTTAGATTGAATTGTTTATAACATTTTTTAAAATTAATTTAAGCTTGTTCTTTTTTTTTCTTACGATAAATAGTTCTCCATAATAAATCTCTCTATATATATGTATATACACACACACACGCGCGTGCACTCTTGATTAATGCACGTTAATGACTAAGATGAGACGAACCGTTAGTTAAGATCGATTTCTCAGCTAAATGAGCGTTAGTTAAGATCGAAATGACAACACAAAAGTATCATAATTATTGACTTGTTTCTTTGATCTACAATTCCACGTAATTCCGCTATTTTTAAACGTATTTACCTTTCATCTACTTCTTGTGGATGGTTTTGTGGAAACCCGATTAATAATTCTTCTACTCTAGACTCCTCAATTTTGCGAGCTTTGTGTTTATAAAATTTATGATTTTAATCCATTACTTGATTAGGTCGTTTGTAGTATTGAGAATGAAACACTTGTAGACATATACTCTTCACATCGTATCAAATAATTAGTATGATCCGAACATATGGACTTTCTATCATAATAAAATGACATTACTAGTCACTAGAGGCCTTAGCCATTGAAAGTTGCACAATGGACCACGTTGGCAGGAAGCGGGGTCGAAAGGGATGTGTGGACTCGACCAATATTAAAGAACCAACACCAACCAACAGGACCAACGTTGGTTGGTCCTCATAGTGTCATCATATCTTTTAGAAATTTTTGTCATCTTCTTAGAAACTTATAATTCCAAATCAAATTATGGTGTAAACATTGGATTAAAATGTTAACTAGATATGTCTTATTCGGTTTAAGTTTGTATTCGTAATCTCGAATCTATGATCCTAAGTCTCGACTATGTCAATATAGGAAGGGTCGTCTCCGAGAATTGTTAAATTTTTTTGGGCTGAAGGCGAAAAAACATTAGGCCTTAAATAAAGGGGTTTTTAAATCAAATTATGGTGTAAACATTGGATTAAAAAGTTAACTAGATATGCCTTATTCGGTTTAAGTTTGTATCTCGTAATCTCGAATCTATGATCTCAATATAGGCAGGCCGTCTCCAAGAATTGCTAAAACTTTTTCGGTTGAAGGCAAAAAAAAAGGCCTTAAGCAAAGGGGTTTTTTGTTAAGTTTAAACATGTTAGGGTTTAAACAATTTAATTTTTAAATGAGCATACTTGGTTATTATTTTTGTATAAAATTAGGCTTAAACATGTCTCCGAAAGCCGGCCCTGAATACAGGAACGGTATGTGTAAAACTCATTTACAAGAAATTAGCAGTATTTGTTATATATAATAAAGATGAAGTATCATCAACATATGAAATTGTTACTATGGCGTTTGTAGTTAGTCTATTGGTGATCTATCATTGTTTAATCCGTCGCAATATAATTATATCTGACTTTAATAGGCGATCTTTAGAAAATTGTGAAATTCTTGATGAAGGTTCATACACAAATGGAATCAGATGACGAAGGTTCATGCATAGCGCAAGCAGCATGGACTAATTAACCTATAGAAAATACGAGTAAAAACACACTAATTAACCTTCAAAATTTTGTAAACAAAGAGGTCAAATAAATCTTTATAATTAATCTATATTATAACTATAGAGAGTTGATAGATGAGGTGGCCTAGTCCTCCTAGGAGTACGTAATTGGACAAACGTAAATGGGTTAGCAAACGTAGAAAGTGCGTAACTTTCGTTTGGTTCGGGGTTACATGACTCTTAAGTAATACAGAAAATTACACAAATGCCCCCAATGGTTTGATTTTTTTACAAGTTTAGTCTAAACTATATAATTTGTAAACTTGATCCAAACACATGTGAGAGTTGCATGCTTAGTTTCCACCATTAATCCTAGTTTGTATTTAACCTTAAAAACTAACTTAATCCACATGGATTGTGCCATTTTCTCTAATATATATATACGCGTGTGTATTAACGGGTCGGATAACAACAAAAGTTATAGAGAGAGATAGAGAGTGAAAGAAAGAAAAAAGAAATAGTTTGGTTCAACACAAATAGCAATAAACGTGTGAATCATACGAATTAAAGGAACGTAAAAGGATGTTGCGGCAAAAGTGCAAATAATTCATCATGGTTTTTGTAACTTAATTGTATGTATAACTAGGGTAATTATTTAGTTTTGTATAACGTTAACTAAAGCAATTTACAATGATTTTTCCTCTACTTATAAAAAGTAATAATTACTTTATATTCAGTGGCGGATCCAGAAATTTTTTTAAGGGAGTGCACTGTTTTTTAGATGCTTCAATTTCATAGAATCGGGCCGGTTAGACGGTTCGGGTCTGTTCGATTAGGGTAAAGTTTATCACATAATAAAATACGATACAATAGAAGGCGGACTTGAACATTTAAATTAGGAGCCGAAAACATTAAAACATAGCATTATTCAAAGTAAACGAGCTATATTTATACTTCTAGAAAAAAAAATAGGCGGTCGGGACCCTCCTCGTCTCTTAAATGTTCAAGTGATGAAGTAATGGTCTTAAATCTTAGAAACACAAATAAGTAAAATTAAAACAATCAATAAAAAACCTTGTGAAATAAAATAGGTTTCTTAATTTTAAATAAACGTATAATCACTGTATAAAACACAAAATAAAATTAACCATAGACCTAATGATTTTAATCAAACTAGAAAACAATAAATGACCTAATGATTGTAATCAAACTAGAAAACAAAACTTCATAAAGTATTAATATTAACTTATTAAATAAATATCTATAAAAAGTTAAAAACAAATAATTTTTATCATGAAAATGAGATAAAAGTTAAGAAAAGAAAAGCATTACGCTGGACCCAGTATACCCACTTCTAAGTAACATAATAGAAAATCGAAATGAATCGTCACTAACAAGAAGTGAACTCGAGACTTCAATGTTAACAACCAATAACTTAGCCACTCCACCACCTTTTTAATTTGTTTAGAGGGTGCACTTCAAATTTATAAGAGGGTGCACTCCAGAATTCATATATAGCATTAAATTACTATTTCGAAATTAGGGGGTTCCCGTGCACCCCCAACCTTCAAGGTAGATCTGCCCCTGTTTATGTTTATCATAATTACGTTAGCATGATACTTATCACTAGTGTAATTACTCATTTTATAACTAATGTAGTTACATTTCAATGATATTTGTTCTAATTAGTACCTATACAAAATAATCATTCTAGTTGTAACACATTATTTATTTTTAAATGCAAAATTTATGTTTAAGTTAAATAATAAAATAAACCAACAAACTGAACACGCGTTGATATTCTTTTGAGTATGTTACAACTTGATTTTTGGGGTTCTTTCTTTCGATTGCTATAGTGCATGTTCCAATACCGACTGAGTTCCTGCATGGTTGTTTATACTTTTGCTTAATTTGCTACATAATAATTCTTAAATGTCTGTTGCAACACACGCCCGGACAACAACTAGTTTAGTAGAATTATAAATCTTGTTTTCTGACAACTTTTTTTTTATATAAAATTAACTACAAATTGGTGATTGGTGTCGGTTCACTAGTTTTTGTTTACTTCATTTTCATAATCATCGTGAACTGTGGTGGAACCCTAATAATTTTCATCCTTTTCAGTTACATGTCTCATGAGCCACACATTTTTCATATTTTCTTTTTGCTCATTTTATGGATTCATTTAATATGTTTTTGTTTTACTTTTATTCCTTTTTTAGTTTTTTTTAAGAAAATAACATATTTGGATGTAATTATATTTTTTTTAAAATGTCACTAAATAGAATTATATTTGATACTACAAAGAAATACCTTAATAATTGCGACAAATGCCGCTGCTATTGATGCCGCCGTAAAGACCTCAGTCATTGCTACCGTGCCGCCGCTATTACTGTTGTCGCTAACCGCGGGCTATTCTCCCATGTCTGTGGCTAATAATAATAATAATAATAATAATAATAATAATAATAGGTAATAAGATTTTGTGTTTTTTTGATTATTTTACTTTGTATTAATGCGCTCTTTTGATAGTTACACGTATAAACTGATTGAACTTATTAAATTATCGCCGTAACATTTTTTTTATAATCATTATTACATGGGCAAATGACCTAAAACAATTGCAAGCTTAAAGCATTCCCAACCCATCCTTTAAAATTATGTGAGGAGGGTTTGTAAATATAGGGTGAGGTTGTGAGTGTAAATTATAGGGTGGAGAGAGAAAATGTAGTGATTTTTTGTAAATTTGGGGCAAAAGTAGTGATTTTTTGTAAATTATAGGGCGGAGAGAAAAAACTGTAATGAAAAAGGTATAAAAAAATATTATTTAATTGAACATGAGAGAGAAATTTAGTGTTTTTAGTATAATTATATGATATATATAGATATAGGGATAGGGAACGGGATGAGAATGCTCTTATCTTTCACCTCACGTAGCCTTTTTAGATTTATATAGTTATTGCTTAAAATATGAAGAAGGTGATGAAATAGCAATTACCTGATTATAGCTTGTCGATTAGTTCGTAAATATGAGTTTTGATTGAGTTTAAAACATGATATGAGTTTTGATCGAGTTTAAAGCGTGCTTTTAATTTATAGGAATCCCTTCGCACGCATCATTTCCATGATTGTTCAAGATCTAACCTCACTTGGGAACCATAGCTTCCTTAAATCTTAACACACTATACATGATCTAATCTCACTAATTAGGATGATCATCTCATGTTGAAACCAATATTAATCATGTTCCCTAATTAATAAACCAAGTTAGATTTTTTTTAATAGGGGATTTGAACACAAAACCTTTGGATGATTAACAAGCTTCGACTCTATTACCACACAACCAACCCCATACCAAGTTAGATCAATAGTACCATTTTTACCTAAGGGCCCATACTTTTCTTTCACAACATTAAATATAACTCTATATATATTGTATAAGTTTACAAGAAAAAATATAATTATGAAATTAACCAGAAACATATAGCATTATCTTGTCTCTATAATAGTAATTTTGCTAAGTTTGCCTTAGAAAACATATTTATTATCCCTAACTATATTTCATTTCTTGACAAAAATAATTAAGGCATTCACCTTTTTTTTTTCTTTTCCTTCACAAGCATTCACTAATTCTTTTTACTATAAGAAAAGCTAACGTATAACAATGGGAGATGATTTATACCACTCTCTTTATCCTTATCCAGTTTATTTTATTTTTCATTTTAAATTACACAAACAGGAAATTTGCGATCGGTTGTGATAGTAAGAAACGATCACAAATTTGGTTGACTGATTTGCAGTCTAACCACATTAATGGTCGAAAAATTAACGAACGTCACAAATTATAATTTTGCTACCCTTAACTTTTGCCACAAACCATTCGCAAGAACGTAAAAAATGTAATCTATATTAAATTGTGAACCAAGTTATAACTCATAATTTTGTTGTAAAACTTTCAATCATTTTCTATTTTGAACTGCTAAATTTTTTTACACTTTATAAGGTTTGAACATAAACACATAGGTTTCTGCTACTATAACCATAGGCAAAACTTTTTAGGACCAAAGAGGTCCCCGACCCCCTTCGTTTTTATTCCAGCAGTGCAAATTTACTCGTTTTTATTTGAAAATTTTTATACGTAGCATAAATTTACCCGTTTTCGCTCTAAAATTTGAGTCCCTCCCCCCCTGTTTATGAAAATTTGTATGCCTATTTTCGTCCAACCTCGTCGGCGTTTTCCTACAAGTTTCGCCATTTGTAACATCTCGGATTTTTTGAAACTGTATTCGTTGCATATAACCCGACCCGGAAATATTTTGGATCACTATTATTAATCAAAAACCAAATAATTATAAATATTTAAGTTTCTAATAATTCACTTGAAGCCCTTGTACTTTAAATAGACTTTAAATCTTATTTATATTATCAAAAGTTCATAAAAATGCTCAAAGACCAAAATACAGGGACTAAATGTGACAACGTGTGAAACTTATCCCCCATACCATCCGGAGCGCCGCGCAACAGCTAGCCTACCTGCTGGCTGCGCAGCGCGGTGGCCCCACTGCACTCAATCTTGGTTCGTCTTTGTTCGTTAACTCGTTTAAGGTATAAAATCGTTTATTTTAGGCATATTAGAGAGAATTAAAGAACAAGTAATCATAATATAACTAAAATACAACTCTTAATTCGTTTTCCCTTGTCCAAGATCAGATCTTTATGAATCTTTTGGTAATTCTTTCCTTAAAACATATTTACTTGCTTAAACGGGCCAAAAAGCCCATAATTAGTTTGTTTTATGTTTTTCTATATAAACAACCATTAAACATCTGCTGTAAACATTAATCAAACCCTAAAGAACATCCTCCAGCCGTCCCTTACCTCTGTTTATCCTCCAACCCTTCGGTTTTTGCATATTCGTTAAAGATTCAAGACTTGTTCGTTGACTTTGCAAACTCAAGGACCTTTGACTTCCGTTTCTCATCAATCCTTTCGCTTTCCGGGTAAGTTGTAAACTGTAAAATCGTTCATACATATTCCCTAGTCAATAACCTTCAATCAATTTTGGTGGTTGAAGGGTGTTGACTGGTCAATTGCTTTAAAACCCGATAAAGGGTAAAACAGTCAACAATTTTGACTTTGCGTTTTCTCATGCTTCTAGTCGGATTCAACGTTTGGTCCAGAATACTTTTATTCTCGTAACAAAATTTTAAGGCTACTGCCCAAAACCCGACTTCTGACTCGCTGTTCGGATTCTGGTCAGTACCAGCACGCTTAAACGTTTAATTCAACATAACTAGAGTTCTACTCATCCGTTTGGATTGATTCCAGCGACATTAAGTTCGTTTTTATTTATAGTTTTATATCACAAAGTTTCAGGTTCTGATCATTTATCTCGTTTGATGCATATTGGACGACTCGCTTATCCGTTTACTCGTTTATTCCTAATTATACTCCCTTGCCTTTAATCTAAGGTGAGTTTGATCATTCCCCTTTTTATCTACTGTTTTCAAACGTTTTGGGGACATATGCGTACTTATTCATATTTTCTATCTATATATATACACAAAATCACAAATATAATCATTGTGTGAATATCAGTTGAATGCTATTTGCTAGTTGCTACATGTTTAATTGTTTACTTGATAACGTTTCAGAGAGGTCCAACATATCCCCTTGTAGAGGGTTCTCATTAGTATGATCATACGACCGTCTTAGTAACCGGAGCCCGATTCGCTTGGCGAAGGTAAACCGACAATTTAGTCATTGTAATCAACGTTCGATTCACTTGGCAACGGTTCATTGGCACACGAGTACAACTTGGTTTTGGTTTGTTAAGGATTTGATTGATTATTATCACATGGTTGGTTTACGCATTTATCATTTATCAACTATATATATATGCTATTATTTAATGTTTCAAAATTGGTGATCATCTCACTCAACATGTGTTGTTGACAAACTCTGTTTTCTACGCATATGTAGGTTGATTGAAGTTGAAGTATGGATACTTAGAAAGACCTTAGGGTTGTAATGAAGACATACATGAATTTAACATGTTATATTTGTTTATTTGAATTGGTTTGTTGTATTTGGATATTGTGTGTGTATAATTGAAATAAAATAATTGATTAGATATTTTCATTTATACTTATGATAGTATCTTCGAGCTGTGAGCAATCGGATCACGCTCCGGCATTTCCGCCTTAGGTTGGGGTGTGACAAATTATATATATATATATATATATATATATATATATATATATAGAGAGAGAGAGAGAGAGAAAACGTTATAAGAATGTTTACGAGCCATGAACTAGTCGCAATCGATACGTGATTAGTGTTGATACGTTAAACAAATACTTTATTGATGATCAATACGTTACATGAAGATACGTTAATGGAGGTCTAGAGAGAATCCGGCATGGTAACGTTACATTACATAAATATGGCACAGATCTCTATGCAAACTAACTATGGAAGGCCTATTTATAGGCATGTCCCATTCGTTAAAACAGTAGTAACGAATGAGACTCTCATTCGTTAACATCACTAACGAATGAGGTCTTTCCATAGCTCCATTCGCTTAACACCCTTAGCGAATGGGTATACCTTAACGAATAAGTCACCATTCGTTACACTGTAGTAACGAATGGGCTCTTACATTAACGAATATGCCTAGTCTTTAATCTGTGTACGTATCAATGAGTGCTGCCTCCTCCGTAACTCCACTTATGAAAATCTGTGTACTTATTTTCATCCCTCCTCGTTGTTTCGTCAAAGCTTCGCTACCGACTATAACTATATAATGTTTAAACTTATTTTATTTATATTATAAATATATTTTCATCACTATTATTTTTACTTTAAATAATAATAAGTATTTTCAAAACACAACACAAACATTTTCATTGAAAGATTATTTTCTACAACATGTTTCTTCTTTATAGGTACCCTACCTCACCCAACATGTAACTTAATTACAATCCACCTTCTTCATCCTCCTCTTCCTCCGCCCTTAAACCGCCGTCGGCTACCGCTCTCCGATGGAAAATTCCGACCAACAAACTCATGATTTCATGAACGTCCAATCTTTCTCTCAACTCCCCTTCATCCGCCCCTCATCCATCAAAGAAAAAAGCATTCGCCTCTTCGGAAAAGACTTCGTTGGTTGCGACGAATTTGACACAAACGACAACAACGACAACAGCAACAGCAACGCAGTAACCAACCGCGAAGAATTTAAAGAAAGTAACGAAAGTAGTCGAAAATTCGAGTGTCATTATTGTTGCCGAAACTTCCCTACTTCACAAGCTTTGGGTGGACACCAAAATGCACACAAAAGAGAAAGACAACATGCAAAAAGAGCTCATCTTCAGTCAACCATGGTCAACGGTGGCTTTACGGAGGCGCAAATGTATGGTCTTATGAACTACCACCGGTTCACCACCACCCCACCACCCTATTACCACCACACAAACACCAACTACCATCATAGGTTCTATGCAAACAATAATATTAATAATATTAATAATAATAATAATAATAATAACAATAATAATAATATTTACACTTCTCATCAAACACCTATCAATGAGAGTCCATTAGGGTTATGGAGATACCCTAATAATGCCCAAAACACAATATATAACCGTGATGGCCAGGTGATTAATACGTTGCCCGTAGTGATATCTTCGAAAGAGGGGTTGCGTGCAACGAGAATCGGGACAAACACGAGTTATATATTCGATTTGAAGCCGGTTCAAGATCAAGTTAGTCTAGACTTGCGTCTGTGACATTATGTTAAAGTTTTATTTAGAGGTATTTTTAATATTTTATAGAACTACTACCATTTAATTTTTTATGCTTAGTTCATGTATCTTAATTATAAGTCATGAAATCTAACAAAGATATTATTTTTATCATGTGTGTGATTTCAAGTTGTAAAGAAAATTAGGTTAAATAACTTATATCCATCTTTATCATGATTAGATTAAAAAAAACATGTTTCTCAAACTATTGAGGTTTGAAGATACACAGATGGAGCCAAATGAATTTGGATCAGTTTTTGATATCCGAATTCGTTCGGCTCATAATTTTGCAGAGCAAAAAAAGTTTCATGGTTTTAAACTTTTTCTCACATTATGTTACAATTTACTTAATTTAGAACTATAAATATGATTTTTTTTAAAAAAAAATTTCAAACTCCAAGCTAATGTATATTTTCGGTTACCCTATATAACCCGAAAAAATCGGTAATGAATTATGAATCAAACTCCAAGCTAATGAAACTCGAGATGTTTATCGTTCGGTTTGGTTTGTTCGGTTGGTTTCATGAGCGAAAAACCCTAAAATGGTGTTAGGAAAAGATAAAGAGGAACAAGAGTTGAAATGAACATAAGAACCAGGCATTTATTAAGTCATTAATTAACCTAATTTTTACAAATATGTGAAGAAAGAAATAAATTAAATTAAAGTTTTGAAGAGTCAACATCTGGCTTCAATCAGTGATTGTCCCAACAGATGCAAATGAAGCTGTGTTCATGAAGAAAAAGAGTGCTGATGCTTTTAATGACTTCCAATGGGTATACTCCCACTTAACCATGCTATCTATATTTGTCTAAAGTACAAGTGTCAGCTGCTTCAGTGTGCTTTCCATGCTTGTACATTGTACAGAACTTTTGTATTATTATATGTATACATGTGTGTGTGTTTGTGTTTTCAAATAGAAACTAGTAGGAGACATTTAGTTTACATTTGGATCCACAAAAATAATAAGAACAAAAAGGTTTCTTATGGTGTCTAAATACACATGGGAGGATACATTATATTCATAACTATTAAGAATTTGTTTCTTTCAAACTATAAACTTTTATAAACAAATCAGTCGAAACAACCGAACCCCTCTTCACAACTCGGAGAGGACCCCAAAAACAAAAATCACCTAAGATCAAGCTTACACCAGTTTTAACCATCGTATCGATTTACATTTGGATCTATGTTTAAACCATAAGAAGCCGAGAGAGTTTAAGTCTCCAATTATGTCTTTGATCTTGGTATCCTTGTCTTCAAAAATCTTCTCGTTTTAGCTTTTCAAATCCTACAAGAAGTTGTACTATTAAGAATTAAGAAATAGAGTAACCCATCAAACCAAAAATTTGTTTTATTTTAGTTTCTGCTTCTCTTTCGATATAAGAAATTAAGGTAAAACTATTTTTGAACATTTTATAGTTATTCTCTATGATTAATGTTACTTCAAATATCTCCTTTCAGTCATTTTTACTGTCACATCAACTATAAAATTCTTCGGGTCCTTCAACCACATCCTTCATACAGTCGATTTTTAATTCCATTCATAAGGTTTTTCTTCTCATTTCCTTTCAACGTTCTTCTATATGTTTTTTAACATATTTTTTGCAGGCTCTATATTTTTCACAATGTTAATTATATTTTTGTTTTGCGTTTTAGCAAAATATTTAAAGCAAAACGTCTAGGTTAATAACAATCTAAGTGTTAGACGATAGATGGTGTGAATACATGCTCTTGATATTTCATCGTTTCCTGATTGTGTATGTTATGTTCTTCAGTTGACATATAATTAACAGAAATCTTAATCATAGCTCCATCGAAAAAGAAAATTAAATAAATTTTATGTACTTCATTATTTTTTAAAAAATTATACCATAAAATCATTAGCTTTGTTGTGTATGATTTGAGTATAATATTGTTTTTTTTTTAAGTTTTATATCTTCAATTTTGATGTACGTACATTATAACATATGCTGCATAACTATATATGCAATTGTGCGTAATAATATACAACGTAACAATATGGATGCATACATTATCTCCTAGAATACATATGTTTTATGCATCATTGGTGACTCTGTATTCCTTGCACGAAAAAAAAAAGAAAAACAAAGAACGCCTATCAGGAGTCCAGTTTCAAGATGGTTAGAAACCCGAAAATAAGCCTGGGTGAATGAGGAATGATGGTGCAACATAGGTTAACTGGCGGAGGTGAATGATGAAGGAAGTGATGATATGACGTTGAGATGGACTCATGGAAGTAAATGGTAAATAATAAACTGTGAATATAAAACATACCCAACTAAGTATCTTCAAATACATACGCATCATATAAAATTTATGAAAGACAAAAGCAATTTAAAGAAACACATATAAGGAATACTATTCATAAGAAAACACAAAATCTTTTTGAATCCTACAAATCTTTAAATCGAAGATTAAAGTATAACACCTAGTACGTGTAGACCATGACCCATGGCACTTCACTTCACTTGACCCAACTATCAAAACATAATCTCCATGGACACTTTGTTCCCCAACCAAATCATGAAACTCTGAAATTTTAATATTAAATAAAAAAGAATATATGAAATGCCAAATTTTGCCATCAGCTTTTGATTTTAAACTTACCGACATGTCATATAAAAAGCATAAACAACGGAAGACTCTTTATTTTATCTCTCTCTTTTCTCATTGGCTCAACATGAACAACACAAGAAGTTGAATACAACATGATCTCAATCCCTATGTGATAAAAGAGAAATAAAAAAGATACGTGTTGGCGTTATATTTATTATATATTAATTAATATAACAAAAAGTGATTAATTAGCGTATACATAAAAGACACGACAAAGATATATAATTCTTATGTTGTGTTTTATGTGTATCCTAGGTTTCTTTTTCACTTAACGTTAAATTTCGTGTTGTTTTAATTTCATCTTATTTGCACGGTGTATTAAGGACAATGCTATTTAGTGACATTAAAAATGATAAAAGAGTTTTTAATTGTGTTAAAACTATGTGTAACATAATTGTTTAACTAGAAAGTGAAAAACGTTTTATCACGTCACTATTACGTAGGTAGGGGTCCTTACTAACTTTTCCCTGAAACGCGTAATGATTTAACTCAAAGCACAATTGTTTTTCAATTTCTTTTTATATAAGAATGTAACAGGATGAATTTGATTTGTTAGAAAATTGGTTGGCCTCGCACACTTGCACCTTGGGTCAGTTAACCGCATGGTAGTGCCAAAGGGGGCTCAAAGCCCTTGGCGCGTGCCTTCTTGTTATGATTTGGCGGACATTTGGTGCCGGTTTGATTCTTGGAATGGAGGATGGTATCTGGGTGCCATCTCACAATGCTTAGTCTAAAAGAAGTCTAATATTTATTCCAAAGTTCTTTGCTCGTATTTTACTATTTAGTTTGAAAACCAGAACAGTTATTTTAGTACTTTAGTGACACTTTTTACTTTTACTGACCCATTTTAGACTTTAGTATCTATATTCTAAAAAGTGCCATTAAAAAATCGATATTCTAGCAAGTGAATTTAGCTAACAAATTGTTGTTTTACATCTAAACAAGCGTTATAAGGGTGTGGACTGAGTGCGCGGGAGCATGGAAGCTAGTACTGATCGGTATGAGCAGGAACACCGGTACATCATGGTCGGTACTGAACAAAAGCATACAGGCGGGAATGAATTGCGGCATGACTGCCCCGCTGTGTTGGAAGAACCAAGAAGAAAAGGAAGCCGGGTGGGATGGAATTCGGGGTTATAGCTGTGGTACCGAGGTGAACACCATCCCGACATGTTCGTTACCAAGAATGAAGTTCGGCATGCGCAGGATGACTATCATCACCCAGTGTTGTAAAAATCGCTAATCGCTAGTCAGGCGGTGAGGTTGGTGTCACACCCCAACCTACGGCGGAATATGCCGGGGCGCGACATAATTGTATCATAGCTCAAAAGACAATAAAATAAATCCACGTGTCAATATCTAAATTATTAAATTCATATTATTTAAGTACACAAAGGCGCAAACATTGTCTCACAAAAATAAACATAACAATTAAATAAAAAGAAATAAATAGTCTTTAATTATTCATCATGCATCCTAAGGTCCAACTACTCTTTAATCCTTTGATTCTTCATCCAATTTAGCTACTTGCGCCATGCGGGAAAATACATAGTTTGTCAACATAAAGTTGAGCAAGTAATCACGGTTTTTGAATACATATAATATGAAAATGACAATTCTTTGCGATAATATACTACAACTAGCATAAGAACAATATAACAATAATATAAAAGTGTCTTTTCACTCGAATCCCATGGATAACGAGTTATTCCGACGGCGTATGATCATACTAATGAGGATGATGATGAGATACCAACCACCAAAACATAAAATAAACACATAGTCACATTTGCACATATAACTAATTGAGCAATATCATATAACGCAAATAGTGGAATTGTAGTGACAAATGATTTAACGCATAATGCCCCCAAAATATAAAATGTTAAAAAAAAGGGGATGTGAATTACTTACCTTATAGGTGGATTAATGAGGATGAGATAATATTAAAAGTGAAGATGAACGCGTTCAAGCCTTCGAGATACGTCAACAAAAATGTCTTAATTGTTTAACAATAGTATTAATAAATGAGGAAAAGAACCAATAATGATTTGAGATTCGATGAGATATTATTAGTCATTATTGCGATTTAATCAGCTTGATAAATGGGAGTCGTTTAGGTTTTAGATGCCTTATTTATTATTACTATACTTAAGATTATTATTATTATTAGTGTTAATATTATTAGTTGGTAACTAATATAAGTGATATATCATATTCATATTTTCAAGTAATTAGATTTTATAAATAATATCATCATCATCATCGTACTCAGTATATCCCACCAATAGCAATGCTATGGTAGGGTCTGAGGAGGGTAAGATGTAGACAGCCTTACCTCTATCCCATAGGGATAGAGAGGCTGCTTCCGGTGAGACCCCCGGCTCGATAGTAGTTTTGAATCAAGCCTTGGACATAAGACACATAATACTCAATCATCGGGACAGATTTTATAAATAATAATAACCAATATTAGGTATTAATAAACATGGTATATATAAATGAAACATTATTTTCAATTATTTAATTATATATATTTAGATATATATATATATAGGTATATATATTACGAGAAAATTATTTGAATCTTTAAGCTAGATTGATTGAAATAAAAATACATTTTTGTTTCATATTATTTATGCATATATATATATATATATATATATATATATATATATATATATATATATAGATATTTAGATAAAAAAATATATATATGAACTTTGGCCAAAATAATGCTTTCGAGGTTCGGTTTCGTTAAAACAAAGTTTATTTAATATTATATTATGATTATAATTAAAAATAAAACAAAGATTTAAACAAAATAAAATAAAAATGAAAAACCGGGTCCAAGGGGGTTCGTACCCGCACCCTGGGCCAGTTCAGTGGCTTCACAAGAAACTGAAGCACCAGCCATCAGGCTGGTGCTTCAGTTTGTGTTTGATATCGGTTTCAAAACAATATAACCAGATCCAACCAGTACCCAGATTCAATTACAAACCCTAAGAATTCAATTCGTTGATTTGGTTGTTGTTTGTTTAAATTGATTTGGGGTTCTCGATTATCAGTCATAAACGATTCATAAACATGTTTCAATTACCTAGATTGGTGAAGGAACAGGGGAGAAAGACGAAACAGAGGTCGCGGCCTGGACTTGAACCCAATTCAGATCTCAACGGCTTCTTGTAGGGCAATTAGGTCAGGGCTTTGTGTCGCAGTGTTATGAGGAATTTGTGGTGTAATTTAATTGAATTTACGTTGTGTTTATATAGTGTTTTAGAGTTCATATAACCGCGGATTTTGATTTAGCGAATTAGCTGTCGATGTTGACTCAATTACCATGTTTAATACGTCGGTGGACGCGTTTTTGATCAACAAGAGATTTGGAAGATCAATTTTGCGATTACACCTGAGAATTAAGGATCAAGCAAAGGAGGGGGGGGGGGTATACGGCCGTGAGTTAGAGGAGGGAGAAGGAGGATTATTTTATTATTATAATTTTGAATGGTAATTGTAGTTTGGTCCTTGGTCTATTGAGTTGGGTACAAAACACGTTTAAAGTTTAGTTAGGGTTTGTTTTTGCCATTCTTTGATAGTAATATAAAAGAAATAATTAAAAGAAATCTTTTATTGATAATTCACCCGGACACGAACCGGGTCGGGTACAAAACATGAAACAGAAAAACTGAAATGTTACAGTTGGGACTAGCGATTAATCGGGATTAGTTGAGATTAATCGAATTAGACTGTAATGTATAATTTTAAGTTTTATATATACAAGCACACAATTTTATATGTAATTTTTATTTTATACATACACAAACACATTTTGCTGGAAATTGGCTAGAATCTTGCCGGAAATCGCCGATTAGCCCAAAATTAATCAGTGAAATTGGGGCTGGCGATTAATCAGGGATTAATTAACGTCTAGTCTGGATTTTTGCAACATTGCCACCACCCGTAGCAAAAATATAAATAATATGGATTCCTTACAAAAAAATAGTTTTATAGTTCGAATTCGAATAATCAAGTCGGTTAGGTTTGAATTTCAAAGATTCAACTTTGATTCGATTGGATAACGATCCGAATCAGATTAAAACTGAAATTTTACTTCAATTTGATTCAAATATAATTTTGGATTTTTCGTGTGAGATTCAAATAATAAAAACTGATGTGAATATGCACAGAAACAGAAAAATCAAGTAAAAAAAAGTTCTTTTATTAAATAAAGAAAAGAAAAGAAAAGAAAAGGTGTGTGCGGCTTTTATAGGAAAAGGGTAGAATTAAGATTTTACTAAATTAAGGAATATCAACAAAGGTTGTTAGGTCAGTTTATTGACTGGTGTGTAATTGAGACATAAATAGGGTAGATACAAGGAAATGCCATTGGTTGAGTACTTGACTGGTGGGTAATTGAGACATAAATAGGGTAGATACAAGGAAATGCCATTGGTTGAGTACTATGATACAACTCATTTGAAGCTGTGTTTTTTTGTTTTTGTGTGTGAAATTAAAAAAATGTCATCTATTTCAACTTTGTCAAATTGAAAATAAATAATCTTAATTTTATATATTGGCCGATAATAATTTCATCTTTAAAAATCACTACCAGCGATTTTAATTTTCAATTATTTTTATCTTAATGGACCTTCGTTAAAAAACGCTTAACACTGTTAAGTTTAATCGCAAGATTCAACCCCGAGGTTTTAGGGCTTTTGATAAGAAGTACGATACAATTCGACTGATGTAAAACTTATCTCGAAACGGTGATTCAAATGACTTAATTTTATTAATTGGAAATTCAAACACCCGAATTAAAACATTGTTTCGTCGTTTGGATTTTTCGAGATAAGTTTTACATCGGTCAACTCGTATTGTTCTTTCGATCAAAAGCCCTAAAACATCGGTTTGAAACTTTGAAAAAAACTTAAATTTGTTAAGTGTTTTTAACGGAGGTCCATTGAGACAAAAATAGTTGAAAGTTAAGACCGCCGATAGTGATTTTTAAAGTTGGGATTATTATCAGCCGATACATAAAAGTTAGGATTATTTATTTCCAGTTTGCCTTCAACTTTAGTTTTAACAAAGATTTTTTAATCCAGTATATAATATTCAATTTGACATTTTATAAAAATCACCTTAAGTTCGCGAGTCAATGTTAACACATTAACTCATAGCCGTGGAAACAAACCAAGTTGTCGCGAACTCGCTTGAGCTCGGCTTTCAAGCTCTGTTTTTAAAAATCAAGCTTGTCATGTGAGTAATTTTTAAGCCCAAGTTAGCCTCAGTTTTAATTTATTATATATTCAATTAGTTTTATATATTTTATGAATATGAGTTCATATTAGCGTGATGTGTTACTTAGCTACTTTTATTATAATTACATATGATAAAATTTATTATGTAACGATAAATTTTTACTCGTTCAACAGATGTAAGTGGAACAATAAAAAGGAGCACAGTTCGAGATCATTAACAAACTCCAAATTAAGCTCAAACTATATATAATTAATTAATTATATGT
Source organism: Bidens hawaiensis (assembly GCF_021521415.1). NCBI lineage: Eukaryota > Viridiplantae > Streptophyta > Magnoliopsida > Asterales > Asteraceae > Bidens > Bidens hawaiensis. Next base: position 37,942 of record NW_027499163.1, on the reverse strand, counting down.
AATGTTAAGAATTTTTACTCATTCAACAGATGTAAGTGGAACAATAAAAAAAAATTAGAAAAGTTAACTTTAAAGAAAAAACAAGTTGGACATTTTAATCACAATTTTAATAATAAAAAAAAACAAACATATCCGATAAAATCTCACACGAGAAATACTATGATTTCTTATATATACATGCACATTTTCTCGATACATAATTAAATTTAAATGGAAAAGTGTTATAACCACATAAGCACTTACATCTAGTTTTATAACCACATAAGCACTAATGTTTGACAAATCTCACTCAAGAAATACTAGATTTTACTGGATACGCTTGTTTGTTTTACTTTTATTAAAGTTGTCAACAGGTTACTAATGATAATTAATATGACTAACTTTTTTTCTTTAAAGTTAACTTTTCTAAATTTTTTTTATTGTTCCACTGATATTTGTTGAATGAGTACAAATTCTTAACCTTACATATAATTAAATTAATTAATATTATTAGGATATTTAAATAAATGACAATATGATTTTATAAAGTTGGATAACCTTGGAGATTACCAAAGATAGGCAATAGAATATGTAAGGGAATTTTTGTGTGGTTTGCCAATATTATCAAAGATAGCCACAAAGCAAAATGCTATAATATGTAATTGCATTATAGTCCCTCGGATTCTTGCCTCTTTGCAATTACATCCTTCATTTTCTTCAGCATAGTTCATTGTATTTTATAGTTTTGAAAACAACTCTAATAAACACATCGAAATTTAACAATCATTTAACCAGAAAAAAGCAGGTCGTTCAAAACTTCAGACACAAACAAACTAGTTTTGGACGTGAACATGTAGTGAACCGAGCATCCATTATCAAAAGCGAACTAAAAGTAAACCAAATAGCTGTTCTAGTTTGGTTTTATGACAGAATACCAAATTAAACTAGACAGCCGAAAATCCAGTATAAAAAACAAACTAAGAGTAAACCAAGTGGTTGTTCTAGTTTGGATTTGTGACTAAAAACCAAAATAGACAAGACAGGCAAAAATTTGAAACAACGAAACCAAAAGCCAAACACAGTTTGGACCAAAACCAAAATGTTATTAAAAAAACAAACATCCAAAGATGTTTGTTCTAGTTGGGTTTTATGGTTAATTAAACCTTAGATCTCATAAGCTTAAAAGTTAGATATGCAAACTAGACCAGACAGCCGAAACCTTTGAAAATTGAAACAATGAGACCAGAAACCAAACTGCAGTTACGACCCAAACCAAAATGTTATTAGAAAAACAAACATCCAAAAATGGTTGTTCTAGTCGGGTTTTATGGTTAATTAAACCCCATATCTCAAAAGCTTATATAAGTTAGATATGTGAGAATTTAAAGAGTGAAAGAAAGGTCCACAAGTACAACCACTTGGTTTACTTTTAGTTCGTTTTTTATACTGGATTTTCAGCTGTCCGGTCGAGTTTGGTTTTCTGTCATAAAACCAAACCATCACTTTTAGCTCGTTTTTGATACTTGATTTCAGCTGTATGGTGTAGTTTGGTTTTATGACAGAAAACCAAACTAGTCCAGACATCCAAAAATATTGATGCAGCGAAACCAGAAACCAAACCGCAGTTAGGACCTGAACCAACATGCTATTAGAATAACAAACATCCAAAAATGTGAGAATTCAAAAGCTTAGATTTCAAAAGCTTACAAAAGTTACATATGTGAGAATTAAAGAGTGAAAGAAAGGTCCACAAGTACAACCACTTGGTTTACTTTTAATTCGTTTTTAATACTGGATTTTCGGTTGTATGGTCTAGTTTGGTTTTCTGTCATAAAACCAAACTATCACTTTCAGCTTGTTTTTGATACCGGATTTTCAGCTGTCTAGTCTAGTTTGGTTTTATGACAGAAAACCAAACTAGATAAAAAACCAAACCAGAAATCAAGTACCAATTTTTGGCTGTCTGGTCTCGTTTGATTTTCTGTAATAAAACCAAACTAGACCAGACAGCTGAAAATCCAGTATAAAAAACAAGCAAAAAGTGATAGTTTGATTTTATGACAGAAAATCAAACTAGACTAAACATCCGAAATTTTGATTCGACAAAACCAAAAACCAAACCGCAGTTAGGACCAAACCAAAATGTTCGAGTTGGGTTTTATGGTTAATTAAAAACAGAAGGTTAAAAGGTTAGATAAGTGAGAATTTAAGGAGTGAAAGAAAGGTCCACAAGTACAATGAATTATATATGAGATGGGGTCAACTGCAGTGAGAGTACAAAAAAAGGAGTGGAACCATAAAGACAGATGAAGAGTACACACTACACAACACACACACATTTTGATCTGGACCACTTTCTTTTTTCACTCGAATTTAAGGAACCTTGTCCCTACCTATTCACACACCTCCTTTCCTCATTCAATTTTCTTGTCATTTTTTCATATTTTTTTTCTTAAAAATAAAAATAAATACATATTTCATATTTTATCACTTTTTTTTTTTAAATATTAGAGTAACTGTGGTTTGCGGTTTTCGTTCATGTGGTTTGTTCAAATCTGCGGTTTTTGTCTAGTAATTTTAAATCTATGATTTTTGTCCATGTGGTTTGATTTAACTTGCAGTTAAACCCGAATTCACTAATTCCGTTAAATCTGGTCGTCGAATCCATCAGCGTGACCTCCACGTGAGGGGCAGTTTTGTCCTTTTATTCCCAAAATACACCCCAGCCCCTCACGTGAGGGGCTGGCAAATTAGGAATGGGGAGAAAAATGACAAAACTGCCCCTCACGTGAAGGACACATTAATGGGTTTAACGGCCAGACTTAACGGGATTAGTGAATTTGGGTTTAATTGCAAGTGAAATGAACCCACATGGACGAAAATCACAGATTTAAAACTATTGGACTAAAACCCCGGATTCAAACAAGGCATAGGGACGAAAGCCACAACTTACTATAAATATTACTACACCCACCTAAATTATTATTACTAGAATTTGTCTTAACATGGCTCTCGCCGGAACTAGTGGAAGTTTGATTTGAACCTGAGACCTCTGCTGAGGAATGAGGACTCAAGGGCTTTTATCAGTTGGATTGTAAACTAACGGAACAGAACAAGGCCTTGTTCATGTTTGTCTGTAAGCGAACAGTACATGAACACCAAACTGAACGGCTTCTCTTGTTTGTGTTTGTTCATTAAGGAAATGAACTTGGTTGAGAACGACTAACGGTTCACGAACACAAGCGAGCTAACACTAACAGAGAATGGTAAGTGTCATAACGGTTTGGTCCGGCTATCAAGCTTGCATTGGTGTTTTTCAAACAGTTATATTCATATGTTAATTTTCATATAAATTAATTACATAATACTTTTATATATATATATATATAGGGGAAGGATCATGCGAGAAGTGATATTATAACGAAAAATGCGAGAAATGAATATGAACCATTGATTATGTTTAATCAGTGGTCCATATTATAAATGGCAAATTCGTAATAAAAAACACATATTCATGACATATAATTTAATAAAAAGGTTAGATATGTCTTTTGTGGTGTATGCCTCATTAAACCATATTTTAATGCAAGTAGTTACTTTTTTGTGTCCATTTAATGCTCATTAAAAGGCTAATATTATTTTATTTTTTTCATTAAAATTACGATCTTTTTTTAAGGTTGTGTAAGTTGTTTATTTGTTTTTAGAATGTGTTCATAAAACACATAAGTTTTGCAACATTATATTGTATATTACGGATTTGTTTATTTAGTACATATAATGTATTGAAATAAGCATATTTTTATTTTTTTTGCCAACACTTTATTATATAAATAAACTGATTACTACACAACATTAGTTCCCCTACACTATATTAGATGCTACGTTAGTTATAACTACACAACATTCAAAAGTGTTCATACACTACATTTTTTTACCTACTACATTAGATATGTCTACACTATGCTAGTTACGATTACACAACCATTTGAAAGTGTACCTAGACAACATTAGTTTTGTCTACACTAAATTAGATATGTCTACTTAACATTAGTTTTGTCAACACTATGTTAGTTTTACCTACACAAAATTAGTTTTGTCTACACTATATTAGATATGCTACACTACATTAATTATGATTACACAACATTAAAAGTGTGCCTACACTATATTAGATATGTCTACACTACACTAATTATAACTACACAACATTTTAAAGTGTGCTTGCACCATATTACGTAGCTACATCTACATTACATTACATAATAATAATAGCAATAATTAGCCATTTTTAAAATAAAATGATTTTAGATCAAGTAGATTCCAATGGTTCAAACTTTATATGAAATAAAAAATAATAATAATAGTTGTAACTTACCATTTGCTAGTAATTTATCATTAATTATTAAACCATTAATGAGCACGAGTTACAAAAAAAAATACTTTATATTTCACTAATATACCCTTGCATATAAATAATCAAAAAATAAAAAAGAAATTATGCGATTGGTTAGAATCTCTTCTCGCAATAAGAAACACTTCTGAAATGAATCTAATCCTATATATATATATATATATATATATATATATATGTATATATATTTCCCATATTTCTATTATAGTTAATAATTTTGTTTAAATCTATACAATAAGCTTAATGAACATAAACGAACACCTTATCGAACGTTCACGAACCCAGTCGAACAAACAGTGGCCGATGTCAATATCGTATTCGTTCATTTATTTGATCGAACGATATTCCTTAATTGGATACCTGTTTAAGACACGATAAGACCTGTTAAACAAAAAAAATGCGATATGTGATTTTTTTATTTACTTAAATAATTGAAATTAGTTGGCTAGAATTCATGATTTCCCCTTATTGATATATGAAACTTAAAACTGCTTTATAGTCATGACATATAAAGTTGTTAAATGAGTAGTATTCATGTTTGATACATGTGTTAAGTGCGTCGTTGCTTACCTGTTAAGACACGAATTGCCAGCCCTCTCATATATTAAATGAACGAACATAAACGAACTTCCCACCGAAAGATCGGTTTGCTTACAACAATGAGATTTGGTCCAAACTAATGTACAAAAATAGTGATAATATAAGGTAGGACATTGGATAAATATGGCTTCAAAAAGGTAGGTTGGATAAAATTCTATGTTCCTATACTCATGAAATCTTTGGAGAAGGTTTACCTAGTTTGTGAATGAAAAACATATGGGTTAAGAATATGACAAAAAGTGGTCATTTTCAAGATAAATCAATATGAACTTGTGGTACTATCTACCCCACCACACCACAATGTGTACTTGAAACATTGAAGGTTGTACTGTGTGTCGGTAGATATGCATATAATCGATGGCCATACGAATCTTTTGAGGTCCTCCAAAGAATCCAATGATAATGCTAACTATCGTTATGTGAAATTACTAGATTACCCTTGTTTATAACGAACTGGCTGCTGACAGTAGAACCGTCTTGTGGAGAGATTACAAGAACGAGATAATCTGCGTAAGAATCATCCTAAGTTTCAAACTGTAAGAAAACTTTAAATTTAAATCTTTGAAATTATTAATATTATCAAAAGCTGGAAATTGAGATTTTCACAAAAACATATGAAGTTACCTATTTGTCACTACCATTAAAAAACATGCAGCATTTGACTTTTTGTAACACCCGTTAATTCCGGTTTCAAGAACTAAAGCTTGTAAAGTATGTATAATTCTCGGGACTTAACCAACGTTTCTCAGAAGCCTTTACGTCATCCCGGTACGTTAAAGAACCTAAGTATTCCTTCCGTTTTTCCTTACACCTCAATCTGGAGGGACTAGAGTGTAATATCTTATGTTATAACACAACAAAACCCTAGCCCCCTTGGCTGTTTGCGATCGACAGAAACATCAAGGCCAAGACCCGTGATTTTTCTTTTTTGCAGCCAATTCTAAACCTTAGAACTTCAATTCAAGGTATGTACTACGATTCCCCAAGTCTTTTTCACGTTAATTGGTCCTCATATTGCCCGTATTGATCGAAAAACGTCATGTTGTAGGCTAACCGGGTGGCTGCCCAATTGAGCGTTTTCGGGGCTGTTTTGAGTGAGGTTTTCGCATCAAAATCCCACTAGGTATGACATGTACATCATATTATAATTTCATGGCCGATGGAGGTTTTTAGGTCGGTTAATCGATTTTAGTTCGAAAACTAGGGTTTATCGGGTGTAGAATTGCAAATTGTTGAGTTTGATGCGTTAATTGATCGGATGACTGACCGAATCAGTTTGTACAGCCCTAGGGGGGTTTAAGGGCTGTGGAAAAATTAATTTTTCGCTCGGGGCTGTTGTGGTTAGTGCTTCGTCAATCGAGTTGGCGGTGCGCGAATTTTCGTTTAAACGTTAAAGTAAGAGTTGTAAAAAGGAACCGTCAACCCTATCAACTCGGGTGCCATAATCTTGATGAATGAAAAGATTTAAAATGGAATTTGGTCCATTCGGGGCTGATTCGTTAATAAATGGTTTTAACGTTTATTACACGCGCATTCAACCCGATTTGATTGTCCTTGGGCCTTGGGCCAAGTTGTTGGGCCTTGGGCCAAGTGTTGGACCTTGGGCCAAAGCGTTGGGCTTGAACGGCCCATTAGGCAAGAGTGTTCTTACGGTCTAGGTTAGTAACATGTTATGTATAATTTACAGGCCCTTACTTGTGATCGTGCACTTAGGAATTTCCTAGCTCGTTGCAGGTGTTCGATTGATTTCAGGTGAGTTCATGATGCCCTTTTTACTCTTTTTACTTTTGGGCTAGCATGCACACCTAAGTGTTTTCTTACATGATGAAAGATTTTAAACGAATTTATATAGGCTTGCTAGCATATGGTAGGCCTTGGGATGTTAAATATATATATATATATATATATATCTTTTTACTTTTGGGCTAGCATGCACACCTAAGTGTTTTCTTACATGATGAAAGATTTTAAACGAATTTATATAGGCTTGCTAGCATATGGTAGGCCTTGGGATGTTAAATATATATATATATATATATATATATATATATACATACATTATTTCTTGGCCTATATATGGCGATGTTGTAGTCGTTCCGACTACTGATGTTGTGTATGCCTACTTTGTGTTTGCATGCACTGATGTTACGTGTTTGGGTTGTACGTTTGCTCGACCCTGATGTTATACGTGGATGTTATATATATACTGTGATATATATAGAGATGTAATTGAAAGGATGTTTAGATATACATTTTGTATATGTATGTATGAGGATGTTTAGTTTCGGTAATGACGATTTGATGGATGCACCCTTTTATCTTTTTAAACTTTTGGTATGACTATCATAACTATTATTTACTGATTTTATTTACTTAAAACTTGAACTCACTCAGCTCAAGCTGACTTTGTGTGCATGTTAGTGTGAGTTTCAGGTTAGGAAGAGGATGCGTTATCGCTTGGACGTGCACGAAGCTACTTGGACGGTGAAGGGCATACGGGAATTGAAGTTTTACTATTAAACATTTATTTTTGAAAGTTTTTATTTAAAGATAACTATGTTGATTTTGGGCAAAATTCCCAGGTTTCGGGAACTTATTTTATTATTTATGTTTTCCGCTGAATTATACTCTGAATTGCTTATTTTAATGAAAATAATTGTTTTTAAGTTTAATTATTTTTACGAGTGTTTTGAATGATTATTGTAAGGCCCCGAACCCGGTGACCCTACTTTAGCGTCGGATTTACTCATAAACACAGTTCTTCAAATCAGAGTTTATTAAAACTTTTCGCGGAATATAAAACATCAATCATTTGTTACAAAACATTAAATCTTTTCTTTGATACCATAACACAAAACTTTATATTTAAAACATCTTTACTTCTTTCTTCAGATGCCAGCCGTTCAATCCATGCCGTGTGTCATCCTCATGCTAACTCTATAATCAGCTCACCTGCGTGCATACTAAAAGTCAGCTACGCTGAGTGAGTTCTAGTTAATCGAACGCCATACAATACATACACATACACACATATCCGTAGATACATATCCATACTTCACTAGTTACCCTTCTGTTCTACATACATACTTGCTACCATACATACATATCTACAATCACTAACCTCAGTCTACCGAGAGTACGTTCATAGTTCACCGTCTATACCTGTACTCAAGGTCGTGAACACGTACAAGGTTCGCAGTCCTTACCTATGTTCACCATTTATGGTACGTACAAGGATCGCGGTCCTTCCCTATACCGTAGTACATCCACAACACGTACAAGGTTCGCAGTCCTTCCCTATGTTGCAACCTAATTCATAGCACGTACGAGGTTCGTAGTCCTCCCCTATGCTACAAAATCAGCACGTATAAGGTTCACAGTCCTTTCCTATGCTGAAATACATCCACAACACGTACAAGGTTCGCAGTCATTCCCTATGTTGCAACCTAATTCATAGCACGTACGAGGTTCGCAGTCCTCCCCTATGCTACAAAATCAGCACGTATAAGGTTCACAGTCCTTTCTTATGCTGAAATACATCCACAACACGTACAAGGTTCGCAGTCCTTCCCTATGTTGCAACCTAATTCATAGCACGTACGAGGTTCGCAATCCTCCCCTATGCTACAAATACAGCACGTATAAGGTTCACAGTCCTTTCCTATGCTGACGCCTATCTACATTACGTATAAGGTTCGCAGTCCTTATCTACGTTTACATATATCATCTACTTTACGTATAAGGCTCGCAGTCCTTAACTACGCCATCACCAGCCGAGTCTATGTCCGACAGAAGCTAGAGGGATTTGCCATCCTAACTTACTATGTCGAACGTAGAACTCACATGCCATTCGTGTACCTATATACACATACTTACATTATAACATAAGAACACTCTAGGCATTCTTTACCTCATTCATTTAACAACCATACCCCTTGTCGTTACGTGCAATATCCGAAGATCGTTCACGCCCCGACAAGTATTCATTTGAAATATTCATACATCTTCGATATATAATATTCGTACCTTTATTTTTAACCTGACAGTACGTGCAATATCCGAAGATCGTTCGCGTACCGACAAACAATCATTCATATCTATCACACATATCACATATGACATACACTTATCACTTAGGATAAATGTATTAACAACACATCGAGTATGCACACAGCCCCGAAAACATAACAAGGAATGGGGCTAGAAACTCACCTAAACTCTGCTTCTTTCTTCTGATAGCTGTAAATCCCTTCTTTAACTGAGCTCGGCTGACTGTACAAGTTACACGTATCAATACTCGCCTGATCTAATCTGGTGGCCTAGTATTAGCTTACTTTTACTTATCGCTTTTAATTTATTTCCTAATCGAACTCGGCTTTAGGCGAAGTTAAACTTTAGGCGAAGTTACCAGCTAGGCGAACTTAGATTTACAGCGAAGTTGCCATCAGGCGAACTTAGCTTGCAGGCGAAGTTAAACCTTAGGCGAACTTAGCTTTAGGCGAAGTTACCAGCTAGGCGAACTTAGCTTTACAGCGAAGTTGCCAACAGGCGAACTTGGCTTCAGGCGAAGTTGTCATCAGGCGAACTTGGCCTCAGGCGAAGTTACTAGTTAGGCGAACTTAACTTTACAGCGAAGTTGCCATCAGGCGAACTTAGCTTGCAGGCGAAGTTCATCAGGCGAACTTAGCTTGCAGGCGAAGTTCATCGCTTTGAAGGCGAAGTTGCCCAGATCAGCCGCTGTTCGGTTTCTGTCCAGCATTTTTGGGCGATTTTAACACCCTTGCTATGGTTCGACATCACCCACTACGTTCCCGACCATTTTCGGTCGTATCTACAATATAAAACTTAGATCTTTAAACTTCAAAGATCAAGAATCATACCTTTTTGAGCTTGTTTGGATCTCGTTTAACTTGTTAACACAACTAATCGCTCTCTCTCTCTCTCGGATCTGCCCGTTCCTCTCCTCGGATCTGCCCGGTTCCGGCCGCCGGCGAAGTTGTGGTGTAGTGTGTTTTTGGAGTGTGTTTGGAATAGGTGGAAATGGAAGATATTTTTGGGTTTAGGGGATATTTATATCCCTGAAATCCCATGGATCTAAGGCCCATTCTCGTTTAACCCATCTCAATTAATCCAAGTCCATGGTCCGCTCCTTACCCGATATTAATTAATCACGCGAAATCACTAAACATAACTTCCTTTATTCAACATTAAAATTTTAGGATGTTACAATTATCAACTGTGGGGATCCCGAGGTTCGGGGCCTTACACTTTGGCACATATTAAACAAAAATGTTTGATAATTGGTCAAATGTGCAGATTTGACCCTGTGCAGATATGACCCTAGTACAAAATGTAAGATGCTTCAAAAATATATTATTAATAATCAAAAGCTTGGTATACTATCATATTTACATGATAAAAATCATAATATTAAATAAACCCATTTTGTAATTTATGACATTTATACCCTTGTGGAGTTACCTTAAAGCATGCACTAGAATGTAAAAGTCTAAGAGTATAATAATGGTCATAATATATATTGTATTTAATGAAACTGGTAAATCTATAAATATGAAGTATATTAGATATTATGCTAGTTTTGAAGGGTATAAATGAAACTAGTTTGAGGCCCGTGTATTACACGGATAATAGATGAAAATTTCAATATTGAGTCATTAAGTGAAATACAGTCAACAACACAATTATCATATATGTTGAAACAATGACAATTTACATTAAAATTACATGAATTACAAAACAATAATTTTACACAAATATGCTACAAATTAGTAAAAATTTCTTTGTAGTTTACATTTGTGGTTGTATTGATTAATACCTTGTTTATAAAGAATCAGTATCTTTTTTCCTTGTATGCTGGAACTTTTGATAAGGCCATTCATAAATCTTAATAAAACTCTCGCATTAGTCAATATACCTTCTTCACATGAATGTAATTGCCAGGATAAATGAAAAAAACATACTAATGTTAAATGTCAGCTAATGGAAAACATAATGTTAAATTCTGTAAATAACTAACGAAAGTTGGACTGCATATTTGACTAATAGTTTGACGAATATAGATGTGAATTTTAGAAAGCATATCATAATCAAATTTTGATACTTACCATCATAAGTTCATAAGCATAACATCAATTGATGATAGAATTTTAAGCCCATCATGTAAAAATAAAACAAAGTACATTAACAGGGGTTGTGAATTAAACCATGCTAAAGATATGATTTGTACTAATTGAATTAAACCATACTAAAGATATGATTTGTACTAACACAACTCCAATTTCTTGTGCAGATCGTAATCCTTGTATTCATTTAAAATAAAAATATAAATTAACAGTTGAAATAAAAAAAGAAGTTAAAATTATAAAACTATACTCGACTCTGCAAAAGAATAAGAACCACAGAACCAACAAATTTGTATATTGAAGTTTTCTTTATTATTATTGACAATGCTTGCATTGATTCCATCACTGCCTATTAGGCTACATACATAACAAAATCAATAAAATGTTAATCTAAAATTGGCATTCTATAGAAAAAATTGAAAAACATAGAAATAAGATTCAATAAAGTGATTAAATTAAAAGTATCTCATTGAGGCCAAGAAACTGTATGCCTTTCTTTATGCTTTTGATCTTGAGAGTTTTTTTTCCCCATAAATTGTATAACTTTTAAAAAAATAAGAACAAATCCAATTAATTATACATCTTTTTATGTAATCACTAAATATTAAATCAAAATCTTGGCTGATTGTTGGTGCATAATGTCAGTAGTTCATAGTCTAGTGTCTGTAATCGAGTCTATAATGTTTAATTATGTTTTGTATGTTTAAGCGAAGTTACTGATAAGTTCGCTTAACAGGCGAACTTGTTAGTCAAGCGAAGTTATGGACAACTTCGCCTGAACATGCCAGGCGAAGTTGTCGTGTATAAATAGTCCTAGGTTACGGCTTGGTTTGTAATCGTTGTTTAAGTTCGTGTCAGTTGTTCAAGTTCATTGTAACGTGAGGACGAGAGTCTGTAACAGTGATATTACATCACGTGTTTGAGTTATAATATATAACGTGTGTTCGTGTGATTCGTGTTCTATACTCGTAACGATCTATGCAGGGTTTCCGCACCTGAGTAGACCGAGATATCTCGTGCGATCCGTCCAGGGAACCTACAATTGGTATCAGAGCATTTGCTCGATTGTGTGGTTCGGGATATTCACGCGGGTGTAGAAATCGTCCCGTTTCGACTATTCGCGGGACGTGTTTTCTGTGTTTTTGAGTCAATCTTACCTCCTACCATCGTATTCAAGCCTTTGCACCGTCAAAAACCTCGTAAAATCCAGATTTCAGATATGCAAAAACGTCCATGTTCATCAGGCGAAGTTGCCGTCAGGATACGTAGGGTTTCAGCGAAGATATAAGGTTAAGCGAAGTTATCCACAACTTCGCCTACCTTCTCAAGTTCGCCAAACTCAGCGAAGTTCTCTACAACTCCGCCTACCTCCTAAGTTCGCTTACCTTAAGCGAAGTTAATCATCTGCGAAGTTCTTCAGCGAAGTTAATCAGCGGCGAAGTTAAGGCTTAAGCGAAGTTATCCGTAACTTCGCCTACAGTACTTTTCAGAAATTTTTTTTGATTTTTTTTTCGGGTTTCTTACTTTTCGGGAAAGATGTCGTCGATTAACATCTCTGAGTTAGTAAAGATGGAAGTTGAAGCAGGGTCAGCTACTAAGGCCCCAAGATTGCTGAAGGGAACCGATTTCGTTGCATGGAAGGATCGGTTCATACAATACGTCAAATACCAGGATGCGAAGATGTGGGTATGCATCCAGGATGGTTATATTCCACCAGTTATGGAGTATGAAGGTCGTGATCAAATCAAAAAATATAGCAAAATGGAAGAAGAAGAGAAAAAGATGTATGAGGCCGAGAGCAAGGCTCATGCTGCTATTACTATGGCTCTTCCACAAGAGATCCTTCATACGTTTAGAAAGTACACGTCAGCAAGAGAGCTTTGGGAAGCTCTTGAGAACAGATTTGAAGGGAATGTAGGAATCCGTGCTTCAAAGATAAAATTGCTCAAAACCCAGTTCTCAGTCTTCAAGTATTTGAAGAATGAATCTTTAGATGATATTATCACTCGATATTACCATCTGATGACTGAATTGAGCAACTATTCAATTTCCTACCGAGAAGAAGAAATAGTTGAGAAGCTTCTAGATGCTCTCCCACCAAAATGGGAGATGTACACTGTGCTGATGAGGGAAGACAAAGACTTTCCCACATATGATCTAGAAACGGCAGTCAAAAAGCTCAGAACCTTTGAGCTTAACATGGTCAGAAAAGAGACACCTATGGATCAGGTTCAAGATCCAGGTATGTATGGAGCTAAAGTCAACACTAGCTCAGGATCGAAGACTGAATCTGCTGCCTACTACTCGAAGGGAGAGTCGGGCGCAAACTCATCAAATGAGGGTCATGTGTCAGTCAACACAAATGGTGATGTTTGCTATGTAGCAGGTGGATCGAGTGGTTCTCAACCCCAGGTAAGCAAGAGTAGTTGCTCTCCAAGTATTCCCAGCAACAACTACTCCAAGATGCCTATGAGTGTCAAGTCTGCTGAAGAGCAGTTTGGTCTCTATGCTTCTTTTATTGCTTCCTATGAGAACTACATTCAAGGGAAGGTTGTTGATCCAGCTATGTTGGATGAAGACTATGACCAGATTGATGCTGATGATCTGGAGGAAATGGATCTGCAATGGCAGATGGCCATGATTGTAAGAAGAGTGAAGCGGTTTATGAGAAAGACCGGAAGAAAGTTTGTCGGTGGAAAGCCATGGTTTGACAAGACAAAGGTGAGATGCTACAATTGTCAGCAAAACGGTCACTTTGCAAAGCAATGCAGGAATGAGCGTGTGGAACGAAGTCAGGGCAGGTCTCCACAGCAAAGTGGGGGTTCTAAAGATTATAGTGCAATGATGTCCAGAGAAGATGGTGAATACAACTGGAACCTGCATTCTAAAGAAACTTTTGAGCAGGAAAATTTGGCGAAGGTTGAAACTGAAGAAAATGAGAAGGTTACCGGAGAAGAAAAAGCTCTTATGGCAGACGTTAATGACCAGCTCTCCGAGGTATGTTCTAAACCTACATGCTCTAAATGTGAAAACTTGTCTGAGCAATTAGCAACTATAACCGATCAGTATGTTAGGTTGGATGCTGAATTTAAAACCCTAAAAGAAGATCATCATTTTACAAAAGCAAGAGAAAATAGCTATAAAGTCAAAATAAAAGCTTGTGAAAAAGATGTTAAAAGTCTAAAAACAAAACTTGCTGAAAAAATTGAAGTGATTGATTTAAGCTATGAAGTTTTGGAGGAAAAAACCAAACTAATTGCTGATAGAGAAAAACAGATTGCTGATCACCAGGTAAAAGTGGTGGAACTGAATAGAAAACTAGAGCAGTTCAGAAATTCCTCTGCTATTCTTGATCACCTTGTTAGTGATCAAGGTTCCTCTGCTAAGAGAGGAGGAATCGGTTATCATGAGGTTCCACCACCTTATAATCACAATTACACTTTTAACCCTAGTGTTCAGAAATCTGTTGACTTTGAGGTTGCTCAGACAGTACCAGTTAAAATAACTTGTAAAGAACCAAATGTTAGTGGAGGTGAAACAAGTTCGCCTGTTTCAAGTGTTCAAATTTCTGATCCAAGTCCAGTCTCATCGGATTCGGATAAGTTATCCGAGTCTGGTAAGGCAAAAGAGGAGGTGGTATTACCCAATGGTGGAGAGAAAGATAAGACGAATAAAAAGAGTACTCCACTAAACCCGTACGTCCCACCATATGTGAGACGAACGGGCGGTAATAAAGCCTCGACATCTAAAACACCGGTTGATAAAAGGGTTGAGCATAGGTGTTGTTTTAGGTGTAATCAATTAGGGCACCTAGTTGCAGATTGCCCTCTGAAGCAGCGATTCAGAGGTGTAAGGCCTACTAAAACTGAGAATAAGCCTAATAGTAATTATCATGCTGCTAAAAATGAAAACCATTTAAAATTCAAAAATGTGACTAATTCAGGTTTTCATAGAAACAAATCTCAGTTTTACAATGCTAATAACCAAACCACAAGCTATAATTCTTTCAATTCACAAAGGTTTGGAAGGCCTCACAATCAATCTTCAAGGAGGTATCCTAATAGGACTTACAGGAATTATCGAGATACTAACTTTGGAAAGCCAAAGTTTGGGATGTATAGATCCAAGACCAATTGGTCTTGGGTCCCTAAATTCTAATCTTTTGCTTTATTGTGCAGGAACAGTTGAACAAGGCTGCCAACAATCTTTGGGTTGTAGATAGCGGCTGTTCCCGGCACATGACGGGTAACAAATACTTGTTACACGATTTGAAACCTGTTCAAGGAGGGAGAGTGAGCTTTGACGGTGAAAGTGGAGGCAAGATTACAGGAATGGGAACGGTGTCGAACGGAAAGATGACATTGGAGAAAGTTAACTTTGTAGAAGAATTGAAGCACAATCTGCTGAGTGTGTCGCAGATCTGTGATAAGGAGTACACCGTTCATTTTACAAAGAATGAGGCGATTGTGTTGCAACCTGGTTTTCAGATACCAGAGGAGTGGATTGTGATGAAGGCTCCACGTGAAAGAAATACGTATATTATGGATATGAGGTCAACTGAAATGGCCACGGAAGAATCATGCCTTATGACAAAAGCGAGCGAATCGGAGTCCGAATTGTGGCATAGGAGAATGGGCACATTTATCTTCGGAAGATGAACAACATTGTCAAGAATGGACTTGTGCTGGGCGTTCCCTTGAAGAATTTCAATTTTGAAGATAAATGTATAGCGTGCAAGAAGGGAAAGCAGCACAAGAAATCCCATCACACCAAGAAGGTCAATTCTATTGTCAGTACTCTAGAGTTGCTTCACATGGATCTCTTCGGTCCCGTGAATGCAAAAAGTTTAGGAGGTACTTCTTATTGCTTGGTGATCACTGATGACTACTCATGATATTCGTGGGTATATTTCCTGAAATCAAAAGAAGAAACGGCTCAGATGGTGAAGAATTTGATTACCAAAGTTGAGAACGTTATGGATAAAAGGGTTAAGTTCATCAGGAGTGACAATGGAACGGAGTTCAAGAATTTTGAGATGGAGATCTTCTGCCTTCAGAAAGGGATTGAACACCAATACAGCGCTCCGTATACACCGCAACAGATTGGAGTGGCAGAAAGGAAGAACAGAACATTAATTGAAGGAGCCAGAACAATGCTGGCTGATTCGAAGCTTCCTGTGGTGTTTTGGGCTGAAGCTGTTGCTACAGCCTGTTATGTTCTGAATAGAGTCTTAACTGTTAAAAGACTTGGTAAAACGTGTTATGAGCTTATGCATGGGAGAAAGCCCAACTTGAGTGGTCTTGAACCATTCGGGTCCCCTTGTTCGATTTTAAAGACAAATTCTAAATTTGGTGAAGTAGCCGATGAAGGAATCTTAGTCGGTTATGTTGTTGGGACTCCCAACAGACGTGTCTTTAATACATCGACCAGCAAGGTTGAGGTGGTGTGTAACACCGATATCACAAGTTACCAACCGCCAAAACCAAGCAACGGACCTGCTGAGTTTTTCGACTATGTTAAACTTTTTAAGTCTTTTAACATACCGTATTTGGATATTGCTGAAGAAGAAGAGAGAGTTGCTACGAAGATGATCCTTGATGAGGAAGAAAACCTATTGCAAAGACAGCTGATCGATAAATGTCAACCTTCCTCATCAAATGCTGTCGATACCCCTGCTGCCTCGACTGAAGAAGAATTTTTCAATCCATTTCACTCTCAGCATGAAACAACCATTGACGAGCTCTCTTCTAACTTGGAAGACAATTTGCATGTTGGTTCTGTTCCGACCACGAGAATTCATAAAGATCACCCTTTGGAGAATGTGATTGGTGATGTGTCCTCTGGTGTACAAACAAGACGTAGCTTGAATGAGCACACCTGTGTTTACACAAGCATCAAGGAGACAGGCATAATCAACGAATGCTTGTACACCTGCTTTATCAGCCAGATTGAACCGATGAATTATCAAATGGCTCTCAAGGACAGCTCGTGGGTCGAAGCTATGCAAGAAGAGTTGGCTCAATTCAAGAAAATGGAAGTTTGGACTTTGGTTGAAAAACCGAAGCATGTACATGCGATAGGCACAAAATGGGTGTTTAAGTGCAAGAGAGATGAGAAAGGGATTATCATAAGAAACAAGGCGAGGCTAGTCGTTAAAGGTTTTAATCAACAAGAGGGGATTGATTATAATGAAGTGTTCGCTCCTGTCGCAAGGTTGGAAGCCATTAGATTGTTTTTGGCGTTCGCTGCTTATAAGAAGATGAAGGTATTTCAGTTGGATGTGAAGAGTGCGTTTCTGAATGGGAAATTTGATGAGGTAGTGTATGTTGAGCAACCTCCGGGTTTTCCTGACCCAGACTTTCCTGATCACGTGTACAAATTAAGCAAGGCATTGTATGGACTACATCAGGCACCTCGTGCCTGGTATTCAACTTTATCAGATTACTTGCTTGAAAATGGGTTTGAAAGAGGGAAGATAGATAGTACGTTGTTCTTCAAGAGAGATGGAAGCGACTTCCTGCTGGTGCAAGTCTACGTGGATGACATTATCTTTGCTGCATCAAAAGTCTCCATGTGTCAAGATTTTGAGGCCGTCATGAAAAAGAGGTTTGAAATGAGTGCTATGGGTGAACTAACTTTCTTTTTAGGATTGCAGGTTGATCAGAAGAAGGATGGGATGTTCATTCATCAGACCAAGTATGTCCATGATGTGCTCAAACGCTTCAAGATGGAGGACAGCACTCCATTCGACACTCCAATCTGTGTCAATCACAAATTGGGTGCTGAGTCAGACGGTGATGCAGATGTGGACCCAACTCAATATCGGGCTATTATAGGTTCTTTAATGTACTTAACTGCTTCTAGGCCTGATATAATGTTTGCTGTTTGTCTTTGTGCACGCTTTCAGGCAAACCCAAAAGAATCTCATCTGAAGGGTGTGAAGAGGATACTGAGGTATCTCAAGGGCAAGCCGAAGCTGGGGTTGTGGTACCCGAGAGGAGGAGACTTGGAGCTAGTCGCTTACACAGATTCTGATTATGGAGGGTGCAATCAGAGTCGGAAGTCAACAACTGGAGGATGTCAGTTTCTTGGTGGCAGATTGGTGTCGTGGCAATGCAAGAAGCAGACTTCAGTCGCAATTTCAACCTGTGAAGCAGAATACATGGCAGCATCCAACTGCTGCTCCCAGGTTCTTTGGATTCAACAACAGTTGCGCGACTATGGTCTGAATTTCTTACTTACTCCTATTTGCATTGATAACACAGCTGCTATCTCAGTAACTAACAATCCCGTGAAGCACAGTAAAACTAAACATATTGACATACGTCATCATTTTATACGGGATTGTGCTGAGAAGAAACTGATTGTGCTTGAAAAGGTGGATACGCTTGATAATTTCGCTGATCTTTATACTAAAGCGTTTGACAAAACAAGATTTCAAAACCTTATCGAGCTGAATGGGATGATCAATCCCGAGTAACCTTGCTTTTCATGTTTATTAAAAAAAAAAAAAAAAAAAAAAACGTCACTAACGCTTAAAATTATGTCGGTTACCTCAATTTGAAGGACATGTCTTAGGATATGTTTGGTCCTCATTTTCTACTTGTAGATTTTGAGGATAGCCATTAACCAGATGACTGAAAGTGACCGGGGCGGTTTATGATGAGTTTTCATTCTTTCGCTTAAATTTAGTCGACCATACTTAGTTAGAAGGACACATACTAGTATGTGGTCGGTCCAGCTGATCCATTGGATCTTCGGGATAGCCGTTTACCTGAAGACTTTGTTTTGGTCGGGGCGATTAATGTTAAAATTTTTTAAATAGGGAAGTGAAATTATTTTTCAAGTCTACTACTTCGTAAGAAGTTCGTTTGCTATGTTTAACAGAAAATTGATCCAACCTTGGAAAATGATAGATATACTGATTCTGTGTGCTTAACTAGTGAAGTTATTAGGCTTAAAAGGCTTTAGGACAGTCGTTGTATGTCATGGTAGCTTTTTATGGTGCGTAAAAGTAGATGTGATACAAACTAATTTTACTCAATTTTACGTGGAAACTCCTTACGAGTTTTGCATGTCTTCATATATATCTTTCCGAATGATAGGCAGAAAAGCGATTACCCAGTCATACACGAGCCCGTAAGTGTTCTGATTCCCGTGAAGATAGCGTTTCAAGAAACTGCAGTGATCCAGATTCGGGACTTGCAGTTGTTTACTACTCTGAAGTCTATGTAAATGTTTATCATAAAAAAAAAAAATTATGAGTTATGAAAACATTCTAGAGCTGAAAATGTCAAGACTTCTCAATCATGGAGTAAGAAAGAGAACGGGAAGCAGATGAAGAGTACTTATAAACTTAATCAGACACTATGGGTCGAGGTCAATTCGGGGTGACTTGGGGAAAGCCAAATATGCTTTGAGAATAGATAGGAGGCATCATAATCTCTGAGTTGTTGCCCACTTAAATTTTGAGGAATAATTGAACCTAACTCGTATCACAGAAATGATGAAAACCATCTTAAGTTATTTACCTGCTTACAACCTGTTTCTTTATGTCATAATACAGCTAAACACGGATCTATGTGACAGTCACGTAATTAGTATGATTTCTGTTATGATCTTTTCTAAAACGTAGTAGTCCCTATCGAGACTGAAATTTGATCCCTTATACTTTAATTTTTAAAAGTTTCTTGTACTTAGGTAGTTTTATAATTTTGTATCTGGTTACTTGGACTTGATCGTGTCATTTAATTCTTAATGGGAAGTTTTAGAACTTAATTGCAAAATTTTCGAATTATAAGGTTTGATTTTGTAAATATCGGCGAAGTTGTTAAACAGGCGAACTTGTGAATAACTTCGCCTAGGCGAAGTTAACCGTAACTTCGCTTGTATAATCTCTGACCCTATATAAGGATTTTCAAAGGTCAAACGATTCATTATTCACAGATCTAAGCGAACTTATTCCGGCGAACTTAACCAGTTTTCAGCGAACTTGTTGTTTTTCCAATTCCTTGTTCTTTTTTCCAGATTTCGTTTCGATTTCAAGGTTCGTGGTGTCGGTACATCGTGTTGTCAATGCTTATCAAAGGTCGTTTCGACCTGTTTCGATACCTCGGACCGACAGATTTTTGAACCGGATTTTAAAGCTTGTTTTTACGTGTTCATGAACAACCTAATCGTCTAAATATCCTTAATATCTTGTGTTTGGGAGTTCTTAATCGTCAAAATTGACCGAAACACCAGATTTTCGATGTTGAATCGACCTTACTGTTGCCGTTTCAGATTCAGGCGAACTTAGGGTTTCAGTGAAGTTATCCGTAACTTCGCCTGAGGCTCAACCTCTCTTGAGGTGATGTTGTGGTGAGGCGAAGTTATCATTAACTTCGCCTGGACCTTTTTATTTATTAATTATTAGACGAACTTAAAGATGAAGCGAAGTTGTTCCCAACTTCGCCCCACCTTTAACTTCGCCTATACAGATTTTCACAACTTCGCTCATGGTAACAAGCGAACTTGTGTTATACCTTAACGTTTATCTAACTTGGTTCGTTTGTTGCAGATATGGCTGCAGTAGCAGGTGCTGGAGGCGCTGGAGGCGACGATGGAGATAATCAGAGGCAATTCTTTCCGGGTCATAACATGTATATCACCTTAGACCCGGAAGCGAGCGGTGTTGAGGATTACCGCGAGATAATCACAATCCTCATTCGCTCGAGGATATTCCACGCTATCACTACGACTCTGCCGATATCCTTACCCAATATCGAGGATTTCTGGCAGACTGTGGAATACGATTTCCGCGTTGAGCCCCCGGTTATGCGAGCAACCGTCAACAATCAAGAGGTTCAGTTCTCATCTGAACAAATACGGGTGGCTTTACGGTTCGGTGAGGAGACTAGGGATGACCCTACAGAGTTTGTGGCTCCGTTCCTTGATGGAGCGTTTCTCCGAATGGGCTATTCTGGTCCATTAGGTGATACTCAGAGGAGGAAGGGTTTCCTACTCGATCAGTGGCGCTTCCTCATGCACGTAATGATTGTCTGCATGTCAGGGAGGAAGGCGGGCACTGACGGGATGGGTGCGACCATGCAGTCAGCAATGACTGCTCTGACTTATAACAAACGTTATAGCTTTAGTCAGATGGTCTTTTATGAGATCGATAGACAGAGGAGAGCGATGGCTCGTGAGCGGTTCATTATGTATCCAAGATTCATTCAGATGCTCTTGAATCATGTTGCTCCCACGTTGCCTCAAAGACGTCCAATACGATACGTGGAGAGTGTGAGCAAACGGATCTTTGCTCAATGCCGGACTTCGAGTGCGAGAAGCAAGCCTGAGCTGCGTCCGAGGCATACTCCACTGTTTGGGTATTTAATCAACCCGGAGTATGTTCCTGCTACTGGGGATGAGTTCAGAGACCCTCAACCACGACAGGCAGGAGCAACTCGAAATGTACCTGCTGTGCCTGTTGTATCGGCTGAGGAGGATGTAGACCTTGATGCTGCATTTGGCGGCCAAGGATTCTTCGATATGGACCGGTTTGATTCGCAAGAAGAGGTGCAGGTCTCTGCTGCACAGGTTCGGGAAGTGAATGTTACTAGAGCAGCTACGACGGTGGCTGACTCAGATCTTGATGATGTAATGAATGAAGCGAGAAGGATGTTGGTGACTCGAGAGAGGACGATTGGGAAGAGAAAGAGGACAGTTGATGATAGCGAGTCAGAAGAAGAAGAGGATATTCACAAGTTGATTAGACGTTCAAGACGGGAAAGGACTGGTGCAGGTATGGGAGCTGGGGAGACTTCAAGAGTTGTACGTTTCGCTCCGCCCGCACTGTCAGGTATGTCGATTGTTCCTACATCACTACAGGTCACAGGTTTAAGCGCCGCGGATGTTCCCGTGGTGGCTACATCATCAGCTTTTGGCATCCCAATCACTACTATCCAGCTGACGACTCCGGAGATTGTGTCTTTACCACCTCCAACGCTTACTCCTTCAGAGGTGATTGCACAATTTGTAGAGTCCACAGTCGTTGCAACTACAGGGTTGTCGGTCACGATACCACCTGCGGTTACGTCCACAGCTGCTTCTGATGTCCCGGTTTCATTCGAAATCCCACCTCAGTATTCTCAAGACACATCTCACATGAGGTTTGATTTCGATGCAACCCTCTCAGACTCGGAGAGAATAGCTGCACTTGAACGGGTCGTGGCAGAGCAATCGAGGATAAACTTTATCCAGACCCAGGCTATTCAGCGCCTAGTAACAGAGAATCAACTACAGTCGTCCCTCCTGGTTGAACATGGGAGAATTATAGATGCTATGAAGGAGTTCTTAGCATCTCAGGGGGAGACAAGCTGTAAAGGCGACGAGTTAAGGACAAAGAAGAGGAATGACAGAGACGATGATCCCAATGCATCGAAAGGTGCAGGTGGTGAGTTGCCAAGAACTACTCAAGCTCTTGGGACTTCCACAGCTCAGGGGGAGTCTGCAGGTGCGGCTGGCAGTTCTGGTGGTGATGAGGTGGTGATGGTTGATGATGAAGGAATGGGAGATGATGTGATTGATGCTTTGAAAGAATTAGATGATGATATGTTTAGTGATGATGTGTTGTTTGATGATGATGTATTGCCAGTCGAAGAGATTGAAAAGATTGGTGCTCAGATTGTGATTGAAGAAGATGTTGAAGAAGGTGACATAGTTGAAGAGAATGTGGAGCATGACATTCCAGGTGTGGAGAAAGCAGATATGGGTAATGAGACAGTAATCGATGAGACTGAATGGGAAGAGCAGCCTAGGTGGAAGGAAGGCTATGCTCAGTGGTTCGTCAAAACGAAGAAACCAGCGGTCCCTACAATGTTTAAGAAGAGTTACAATATTAAAGGCTATGCTGAAGCGAAGAAAGGGATTATTTGCTGGATCTATGATGAGCAGTTGAAGCTCTTTGTGATTAAACGGTATGACGGCGTTCAGTATTTTAAAAGAATGTTAAGGTCGTTGAATACACTGCCGGAATGTGAAGTGAAAGACTTAGCCAGATTGGGGTTAATCAATCAAAATGACGATAATATGGCTAAAGTCATTGAGAAAATTGTATGGAGAGAGAGTATAAAAGAGAAGAAGTTTGAGCTGTTGAAACCGCAGAAGGGAAAACTTGTTGAAGACAAGGATAGAGGTTTGAGAACTGATGGAAAACCTTGAATGGTCATGAAGTATAAACCGATCCGGTGTTTGAAAGAAGTACCGATGAAGCTTATGCCCAAGGATGTGCTTAAAGACCTAAAGTGGTGGTATGTGGATTGTGAGACAGCAGAGGCAGTGATGGAAGACGAGGATGAACAAGAGCTCCTAAGAGTTTACGATCCGATGCATTTGGTAAACTTATCGCAAGCTGATCTGCAGGTGCTCAATGAGAAGAAAATCTTTTATATTCCTGCTTGGAAGGACGAAGCGAGGAAGTATCAAAGAGTTGTGTCAGTTTGTGTTAGAGAAGGAGTGCATGCGTGAAGATACAAGATTGAAGATTACAAGACAAGTGCTTAAAGATCAAGATATGAAGCTACTGCCAAGGGGGAGTCTGTTGGTGCATAATGTCAGTAGTTCATAGTCTAGTGTCTATAATGTTTAATTATGTTTTGTATGTTTAAGCGAAGTTACTGACAAGTTCGCTTAACAGGCGAACTTGTTAGTCAAGCGAAGTTATGGACAACTTCGCCTGAACATGCCAGGCGAAGTTGTCGTGTATAAATAGTCCTAGGTTACGGCTTGGTTTGTAATCGTTGTTTAAGTTCGTGTCAGTTGTTCAAGTTCATTGTAACGTGAGGACGAGAGTCTGTAACAGTGATATTACATCACGTGTTTGAGTTATAATATATAACGTGTGTTCGTGTGATTCGTGTTCTATACTCGTAACGATCTACGCAGGGATTCCGCACCTGAGTAGACCGAGATATCTCGTGCGATCCGTCCAGGGAACCTACACTGATAGTTTACAGTGAACTCAAAATTATGCATTAAAATTGACGAAATATACCAAAATTTCAAGATTGAGGGTTTACATTACATGGGCCAATAAGAACCCTTTAAGCGAAATGCCAAAAACATTCTCACATGGATCCAATGCAACCACATCAATCACTGAAGGAAACAATTCTTGAAAGAAAGACAAAATCAAATCAATTTACTACCTAACATTAAAGTAAAAAAAATAAGGTACTAAATCGATATGTTATGTAAATCAAAACGAGCCATTCAAAAACCCTAATCTTTTGAAAGTTATGGTTCGTTCGTACTAAAATGTTTGTAAATCAAGTGAATCACCAAACAAAGACAATCGAAAGGATGTTATTCATGAGTTTTACCTTTGAAATCAACAGAGCTTCCGACCGTAGAGGCGGAGCTAGGGTGGGTTTGCATCTGGCTGAGTTAAATCAATCTTTAGGTTTTCCATATTCTTGGAGGAAACCCACCTCGGGTTTTGGTTCTAAGACTGCCACCAAATCCCTATTAATCAACGTAAACTTAAATTAATAAACAATACCCAAAATCGTATCAATGGAAGTAAAAGGTTAATATTCAACATCCAAGTACTGCATGTTTCTTCAATGCAAAGCATAAGTAGATAACTTGTGACACCTTCTTAAGTAAGCAATACTTATAAAGTGAAGCTATTAAAACATATCATTCATGCTATATATACCATTTTAAAGAACAATAATTCTATAACTATTTGAGCATATAATCCAAAAACATAAGATTAGGAACTC
Organism: Bidens hawaiensis; assembly: GCF_021521415.1. NCBI lineage: Eukaryota > Viridiplantae > Streptophyta > Magnoliopsida > Asterales > Asteraceae > Bidens > Bidens hawaiensis. The sequence goes on along the minus strand of NW_027499163.1, from coordinate 13,043 downwards.
CATCAAATAGGCTAATAGAGTAAAATGTGTTTATCCCTGCAAGTGATCCAGCAACATAATAGAGTAAAATGGATTAACCCTATATTGTTTATTCTAACAAACTTATAACCAAAACAGTGTAACTCCATCAGTGAATTAGACTAATAAAAAATAAAATCAGATACTAAATATTTGAAACAACTATCGATCACCGAATTTCATAAAAGTATATGCCAAAAATCTTAACAAATCCAGCGTTGAGGAACACACCTCAAGCCTTAAATTCTTGTAGCGAGATATGAAGAACACACTTGAAGGCCTAACTTCATGTAGCATTGAATTATGTAAGAAGCCCTAACTTTATCAGATGAAGGATCCTTAAACAACTTCGTACGTCGAGATTCTTTGTGTTTAATTAGTATGTAAGAAACCCTAAAATTTATCATATGAAGAAGACATTTTGGAAAAAAAGGCGGACCCAAGGTTTCTAATCGGGGGGGGATTGCGATTGTGTTGAATAAAAACAAATAAGGTTATAACAATATATAGATCCAGAAATGAATAGTTGAGTCGGGTAAGACCCACGCGGGATCCGAAAATGAAACCATATATTGAAAATGTGTTTAAAATTGTGAGGAGGGATGAGAGAGTGACAAGTGGCACGAAGTGATATTCTTTTATTAGTATAGATAGATAGATAGATAGATATTAAAGTCTCCACTATTTTTGAAATGGATGGAATATTTTGCTTCGATACACCGACCCTAGTTATGTGGGTTCCACTCCCACCTCAAATATCATAGCAAGAAAAATAAGGTGTTTTAGGATTTGCTTATTAAAACTGCTTATTTGCTTAAACAACTTCAAATTACTTACTCAAACAGGGGAAGGTTCATGTACAAAATAATCTTAGCATGAGAACGTAGGAAACAATATCAACTACAATACCAATCTACATAAACAATGTTTTATAATAACAAAGAAAAAAACCTAATAATAACAACAAAATAATCAAAATCAGCAACAAAATAATAACAGCAAATACTTATAGCAGCATAAGAAAAAAACTTAATAATAACAACAAAATGTAAATCAACAAACGTCTCATAATCGGAAATCAAAAAATACGAACAAAAAATAACAACAAACAACTATAAAAGCAAACCTAATAATAACAACAAATCGGTTCTCACTGTTTTCATGTTAAAAATAAAATGTATTTGATTCAGAAGTCAAACATGCGTATTTCACTCACAAATAATCAGATAAGCAATCACATAGAGTAATAAACACTAAACTAAAACAAGTGGCAACAAGGGGAACAATTTAAAGCACATTCTAACTAATTATCATCAGGAGAGGAAGCTGACCTGGCAGTGACTATATGGTTTATCTTTTCAGGTCTGCATCATTCTGCACTGAAGAAATTAACCAATTAGTAAAAAAAAAGTTTCAAACAACAGCAACATGCATGCACACAAGTACCTGAAATTAATATTCATACATGAAAAGTGAAAACACAGTGTATTAGCAACATGTATATAGCTGACCGTATTTTATACATATGCTACAGGTACAGTGATCAGGGGATGAAGTTATTGGAAGACATTTAGTTTCTAGGTTATTCAAAATAAACAAATTATTATTATGATTGTGGTTTTGATTGGATTTGTAATGTTACATTCAAACTTGTGTTACATGTTGCCTTTAAATGAATATATGATATTATGGTCACCTAATAGTGTTACGTGTGTTTGAGCAATCTGTACGTCACAATCAGACGTTTCCGCTTTAAGCCGGGAACTGATTAATTTATATATATAGGTTTTCACATTACATTAAATTATCAAACATCATTCTACATATGATTAATATGAAGGTTTGAAACTTTTAACAACAAGTACAAGAAGCCTACATCATGTGATAAACTGATAATTGATTAATTGCCTGTTATACATGGCTGCAGTTCCTTCGCTTACGGTACACGGGCCCGCTCAACTACTTTTGTATTAAAATCAATAACAAGGAAATTTTAATGATTGGTCTATTTTCCAAACCATATATGTAGATCCAGCAAGGTTTTGGTCAGTTTAGAATTATTATTTTTGCAGTAGATGTGTGTTTGCAGTCCCTACATAGTACTGATATTTTATTTCTTAGTGTGTGAATATAAACATTGGATGGAATAAATATGAGGGTAGCTGATAACTACTCATCCAAACTAAATACAAATATGAAAAACTAATGTACACTTGCATACGGCCCGGCCCGGCCCCTACTATGTTTTCGTTACAGATTTACAAAATTACCATTACAACTGGTAGGCTGCACGCCCTGCAATAAATGTGGTAGATCGATATTTCACATTTCACAGTTTGTTAATTACCGATTAAGCATCTACAGTGTTCTAAGTTTTTTGTGGTTACCAAAAATTTGCATATCATGAGGCCTGTAAACGAACCGAGCGTTCAATGAACCGTTTGGTGGGAAGCACATTTATGTTCGTCTATTTCATAAACGAACGAACATGAACACTGAAGAAACACTAACCGGACCCCGGGCAGATTACTGGTAACCTGGGGGTTAGATAGATGTTTCCCACGAGGGGTTAGACCCTTGGAAGATGGTTCTTCTGATAACCTGCAAAACAGACACAGTGAGCTCGTCACTGAGAAGGGGGGTTCCTCCTTGTGACCACCCTCCGGCGTGAGAATCAGACTAGATTGCTCTTTAAATATAAAAGTATATTAAGAGATTGCTAGAGCAGATATCAGGTATATTATGATGATAATGTGATAATGTAATGTTGAGATGATCATACCATTTGGGGTATTTATAGCCGAAGGTAGGTTTCCAAGGAGGTATGGCCGGCTGCTACAGTGTTCCTGTTCATCAACAGTTGCCTACGCACGTGCCCTGTTGGTAGTTGGTGGGTAGGCAGCGGCTGATAGTGACCAGGCCTGCTGTGTACTATTCCCTTTCCACCAACTGCCGGCTACGCACGTGGTATGACAGTAGTTGGTGAGTAGGCAGCGGCTAATAGTGATACAGTACAGGAGCATGCTGCTCGCCATACTGTATCAGTGAGCTGTCGTATCTCTGATCAGATCTTTCGCCCATACCTCGTCAGGTACAGTAAAAGATCCTTCAGTATACGGACTGGCTTATTTGGGCGGAAGTATTCCCCATCCCGCCTCTGTGCGGGATTGCTCCCGGCTTGGCTCATTCCTTCAGGTGACACTGAATGATCGAGAGCTAAGTGCCTTGTGCGTGTAGCCATGCTGCGCGGGTGGCCTTCCCTAATGGCTTGTATCCGAGGCTGCGGGGACATGCGGAGTCCTTCACCATTGGGAGGCATTTCCTGCGGGACCAGCTTGCGTACTGCGCGTAAGGACGTCACGTCTCTGAGCATGGTTGGTCCTGCGGATCCAGTTGGTCTCTGCGCAGACGTCCCTGTTTAAGGTGAGTCTTGCGGGTCCAACTGGGCTCTGCTGGGACCTACCTCTTCAAGTCCCCCCAGTTCAATGTTCTTCTCCTGAGTGTTTAATAAAGTGAGGTGAACTTTTGGACTTGAGCAAAGGGTTTTGAAAAGGGTTTTGTAAGGTTTTCCATGGGGATTCTTTCCGCGGAAGTCCTTGTCACTTGCAGAAATGCCCGAGTTTCCTGCTTGGTCTTTGGGTATGATGCGGGTAGGTCTGTAACCTCCTCGCAAGTCAGGAGCATTGAGTCCCAGTTGTATGGATTTTCCATGAGGTTTTGGTAGTTTTGAACATAGTGATCAATTATGTTAAGACCACCAATTCCATCCTGGAGCTTCAAACAACGTAGTTCTCGACGTTCCCGCTATGCGGGGATGTTATTTCCGTTTCCGCAAGCATTGCCCAGAAGATCCTTCTTGGTTTCAATTCCCAGCGGAGCGCTAGGTATGTGAAGGGTTTTGCCTTAACACTGTACCTGCGCTCGTCTTACGGTTACTTTACTTCCAAGGTATTCCTGGCGTCAATTCCCTGCGGGTGCTAGGTATGTGAAGGGTTTTGCCTGAACACTGTACCCGCAGCCGTCTTATAGTTACTTGGTTGCCGAGGTACTTGGCTTCAATTCCCTGCGGGTGTTCGGTATGTGAAGGGTTTTGTCTTCACACTATACCCGCATCCGTCTTACGGTTACTTGTTTGCCAAGGTTTATTTGGCTTCAATTCCCTGCGGGTGCTAGGTATGTGAAGGGTTTTGCCTTTACACTGTACCCGCATCCGTCTTACGGTTACTTGTTTGCCAAGGTTTATTTGGCTTCAATTCCCTGCGGGTGCTAGGTATGTGAAGGGTTTTGCCTTTACACTGTACCTGCAGCCGTCTTACGGTTACTTGTTTGCCAAGGGGTAAGGGGTATTTTCCCGCTTACTTTTTAATATTTTCGAATTTTGAATTTTGAAATTCGAAGAGTTGGTGAAAAAAATAAGAACAGTCCAAACCTCTGAAACGTCGTGCGACGGTTTCTTCTGACTGTGTCAGGACGTGCAGGAAGTTATGGTGACGTGACAGAACATGGTCATTCCAGTCGCTTTTTCAGGCGCGTGGGCGCGATTTTTCGGGCGCGTGGCCGCGAAATTACTGGCATACGTCCTTTCAACAGCTGTTGCCAGCTTGGTTTTTGCCACGTGTCATAGTTTCATTGCACATTCGATTTCTCTCTCCTCCGCATTAATTTCACCGCATTAATTGCGATTACTATATAAAGGGGGAGAGGGTTACTTTGCAATTCACACTTTTTACTCTTCTCTTCATCTTTAAGGCGATTTCCGGCGAATACTCCTTTATTCAATCGAGCATTCTCTCGAAATCGTTCTCTTCTTTCTCTGCAAGATGTCTTCTCGTGATGCTGAAGCTATAGCTGACGACAGGGGTACTGCTGGCGAGTGCCAGTGTGCTCTGCCCGGCGATCAGTACCGGTATGTTGTCAGGAAGTTCATGCTCGATCATCTCGAGCCTGAGTTTCCTGAATCCCACCAGACCGTGTATGATGCCCCCAGAGGCAAGATCGGGGTTTATGCTGCATTTTTTGTCTATGGGAATCTTAGATTCCCGTTGACAAAATTTGTTTACCGTGTCCTTGAGAGGCACGGTGTTCATTTGACCGAGCTGCACCCCATGGCGATCGCCAAGATTCGCCATTTTGAGCGGGTGTGCCGGATTTTGGGCATCGAGCCCCATGTGGACCGCCTGATGACCTTCTATACCTGGAGGTGCATCCAGGGGTGGTACACCTTGACGACCCGTATTAAGGGTCTGAAGATTTGCGACACCGAGCGCAGTCTTCGCGCGTGGAAGCAGGAATTCTTCTACATTTCTGCCCGCGCCATCCCCCTTGCCATGAAGTTTAAAAATGGCCAAGCGATACCGAGCCTTCACGCCCCCAACTACCAGGAGGCGGAATGGTTTTCGAAGATATCCCGGATCCAATCTCCGGTTTACCGGTTTGCGGAGTCCGGGATGGTCATGTTAGGGATGAGCCGGGTGTGGAAGGATGCGTCTCAGGTTCCCATCCTTCTCGAATACGGTTTGAACTCTATTCCCTATGGTATGTCTTGTCTTTCTTTTTGATACGCGTTTGTCTTCTAACTGTTTATTCTTTCAGAGGGAAATGATTTGGAGTCGCTTCTGTACCCGCGGGAAACCGACGGTCCTGCGCGGATGGGTACTCGTGCTCTGGACGAGGGCGAGTTGCCCATCCTGGAGCAAACGGCGGATCGGTTTGTGGAGGTCTATCCGCCGGGACACGAGATCCTGAGCCACCGGCGGCCAGGTAAGGCGATATTCTTTCCTCAATCCCTCAATGCTGTACCCGCTGCTGGAATTCCTGACCCGTCTTCTTCTGAGGAATCCTCAGATGCTCCTCCGTTGGTGCGGAAGAAGAAGGCTGCTGCCGGCGTGAAGGGGAAGGAGAAGGCCTCCACAGCTGATCCAGTGGTTCTATCTGACTCGGAGTCAGATAGTGAAGAGGTGGCGGGGAAGCCCGGTGGTGAGAAGACCACTGTTCCGGAGGCTACGACCGTTACCTCCGGAGAACCAACGAAGACGACGGTGACCGGTACCAAGAGGCCGGCTCCATCGGGTTCCTCCCCGCCCGTCCGTACGTTCAGGGTCAAGAAAACCCGTAAGTACAATCATAATGTCTTTGCAGATTTATTACTTCATAAATTTATCTAACACTTTCTTCTTTGTGCAGGCGTGGATGTTGACGCATTCCGGGGTGAAGCGCAGGGGAGTACCTCCCCGCCAATGACGGTAGGCTCGGTCAGCCTTCCTGAGGCGTCGACCCAGGCACCTGCGCCTGCATCCGCTGGTCCAGTTGCTCGTTCCTTTGAGCCAACTGTTCCGGCCGAGATGACGTCACCGCCGGCCGTGAGTGCGATTTTTACCGCATCCTTCACGGAGCCGGCGGTTACTGCTGCTGCTGAGGAGGCGGCGACCGCGGCGGCGACCACAACGGCGACCACGGCGGCTGCCACCATGCCCGCGCCACCGGCACCTACGGCCGGACCATCAGGTACGCGCAGGGCTTCCCGCCGATCTTTTCCCCCTTCCCGTCTGCCTGACCTGTTGGATGGATTTCCTTTAGGTTCAGGTGATGGGTTTGGCGGCTATCGGCCTGTCATTGACCCTACAGGTGCGTAGGGTTCCTTTCTTTTTCCCTTATGTTTTTTATCATCTTTTCCTTACTGCCTTTGTTTCTTTTGCAGTGTCGGATTCCAATGAAGTGTATGTTCCGCGATGGAGCATACGCCGAGGAACAACCCTTCGTACCCCTGTGGAGTGCGTGGACTGGGCTCGCCACGCTGCTCCTCATGGTGCGTTGGGGGAAGCCATGGCTAGCTACCAGGAGGGTAGGCTAACCAATGAGCTTCGGGTTCTCCAAGCCCGGATGCAGCCGCGCGTCGAGCTGCTTTGTCGTGAAAACGACAAGTTGAAAGCAGCTCGCGCCAGGGACGTATCTGAGGCGCGTGCTCTTCGGGAGGAGAACCAACAGCTGGCGGCAGCTGCCGCCGACAAGGAGAAGGCCTTCAAGGCCCTCGAGGTTGAAGTTCAGGCGCGACTCGAGGCCCGCTCCAAGGCTGCCCAAGCTGTGAATGAACAGCTTCGGCTGGCCAGGGAGACTGCGCGAAACGCAACCGAGAGGGCTGCCAAGGCTGAAGCCGTTGCTGAGCCTTTGCGTGTGGAGAATGAGGAGCTCAAGGCCAAATTAGAGGCTCTCCAACGCGCTCATGATGCCTTGGCAATGGAAGATGCCAAGAAACTCCAGGAAATTCTGGACCAGAGGGGGGTGCTTGACCACACCGAGCGGAAACTTAAGGGCGTCGAAGAGGCTGCCGCAAAGGAAGTTTTACTTGCCAACCTTAACAAGAGCGAAGCCGAACGCGCCCATAACGAAGCTCAAGCTGCCCTCCAATGGCTTCTTCGAGAAGCGTTGCCTCAGGTATGTTTAGTTTTATCTTCACGCTTTTCTTTTGTAAGAAAAGGTTCTAATACTTGTGTTTTCTTTGCAGGTTGTGCGTCGGGTCTTTTCAGAGACCTCTTACGATGATGCTATGACCGCAGCCCTCAACGCTTCTCATGAGGAGGGGGAAAAGGCCGGCTTCCTGCTTGGTCTAGGGTTTGTTGAGAAAGGCGTCCCGCCTTCCAACTTCCCTTTGTTCGATGTGGATACCGAAGCCATTTATGACCAAGCATTGAACCAATACGCCGCCTTCCCGCATCCAGTGGTGGAAAAGGTGGACGAAGTAGCTGCTGCTGATGATGGGTTAGCTGTCCTCAAAGCGTTCCTCGAACCACCCCGTTCTTCTGACGGAGCGGGTCCAAGTGGAAGCGGCCCTGAAGCTTGATCCTGAAGATCCCTTCCCATTGCTAAGATAGACTTGTATAGTTTTTTTCTTTTAGGCGGGTAGTTACCCGGCCATTCTTGTAATATATTCTTGAAATATTAATCTTTTTGCGTATAAGATTGTTATTTCCTTCTTTGGGTTCCTTGCTTTATAAACTTATGACTTGCGTACTTAGTTTAAATCAGCAATTTTCCAAGTGTTTAGAATAAGAACCTTTGAACGTGGTTGATAATGGGTTAAAGTTTCGCTTCCTCCTTCGTGATTGTGCGGGTAGAACCGTCACTTGCACTTGGTAGGATGGCTAAACTTTAACTTTTATCTGACCTGCGTGTAGGTTTTCCTTTTCGAAATTTCTAAGGCATTAAGATAAGTTAACCTTTGAACGTGGTTGATAACAGGAAGTCTTGCTTCCTCTTTCGTGATTGCGCGGGTAGAACCGTCACTTGCACTTAGTAGGATGGCAAAACTTTACCCTTATCTGACCTGCGTGTAGGTTTTTCTCACCTTTTGAGGATAAGTTAACCTTTGAACGTGGTTGATAACAGGAAGTCTTGCTTCCTCTTTCGTGATTGTGCGGGTAGAACCGTCACTTGCACTTAGTAGGATGGCAAAACTTTACCCTTATCTGACCTGCGTGTAGGTTTTCCTCACCTTTTGAGGATAAGTTAACCTTTGAACGTGGTTGATAACAGGAAGTCTTGCTTCCTCTTTCGTGATTGTGCGGGTAGAACCGTCACTTGCACTTAGTAGGATGGCAAAACTTTACCCTTATCTGACCTGCGTGTAGGTTTTCCTTATCCTTTTTAAGAATTTTGTTTTGAACCGTTCGACGCGCGGTTGTCGATAGGTTAGTGTTCGGTTTCCTTTCATGATTCATGCGGATAGACTGGCACTTTCATTTAATGGGATAATTGAACTCTTCCCCTTCAACTGACCTGCGTGAAGGTTTGTCAAGTTATTGGGTTCGTGCGGGTAGGACCGCCTTCCCACGCAACGACTTCACGTAATGTGAACGCCGTCACCAGTGTTGTATAGTTTAACCGTTCGACGCGCGGTTGTTGATAGGTTATTATTCAGTTTACTTTAATGATTCATGCGGATAGACCGGCACTTTCAATTTTGGGTGCTGAACTTTTTCCCAAACTGACCTGCGTGAAGGTTTGTCAAGTTATTGGGTTCGTGCGGGCAGGACCGCCTTCCCACGCAACGACTTCACGTAATATGAACGCCGTCACCAGTGTTGTATAGTTTAACCGTTCGACGCGCGGTTGTTGATAGGTTATTATTCAGTTTCCTTTAATGATTCATGCGGATAGACCGGCACTTTCATTTTTGGGTGCTGAACTTTTTCCCAAACTGACCTGCGTGAAGGTTTGTCACGTTATTGGGTTCGTGCGGGTAGGACCGCCTTCCCATGCAATGACTTCACGTAATTATGCGGTGAAAACCGGCATATTAGTGTTCAGAAAAGTATGAATGTAAAATCATCAGCTTCGATGTTCTTAAAGAGAATCATTTCCATTAGAAGTGGCTCTTGGCCTTTTCTTTACAAATTGGAATTGATTTACATGCAGACTGTGTAAATGAGCTCCCTTCCATGTTGGGATGGGAGTGCCATCGAGCCGATACGCACCTGGTTCGGGATCTCGTTCTTTACGCAGCATGTAGTCTCGATTTTGAAGCTGGAATTGATTCGTGTCTTCCCAGCTGAGGTTCTATATGCACCCGCCTGCTCAGCCTTTATTGTGCCACGAGGTGCGCGAGCGTCCCATCTCTGACAAATGCTTCGACCATGTCCTTTACGTCTATGCATTCTTCAGTGTTGTGGCCTTTTGTCTTGTGGAAGTCACAGTATTTGCTCCGATCAGCATCGTGACGATGTCGGATTATTGGAGGCTTTGGCCATGGGAGCTCTTCAGTGGCGAATATCTCAGTGACGCTTTTGGTGAGTGGCGTCCATCTGGAGTTCCGGTGCGACTGTACATTATCCCTTCCGCCCACTCGATGTTGCAAGCCGGATGAGGTGTCAAAGTTTACCCTTGACTGCCAAATGCCTAGCTTTCGCTTTTTATTTAGTCTGGCGGTGAGGACGTTGTCTTCTCTCGTCTTCTGAGTGTAGAGGTTTGTGCTCTGTGGGAGATCTCTACCCAGTTGCTTCTCTGTTTCCGCATAGCGTTTTGCTGCTGTCATGATGCCATCCCATGTGGATGGCATGCCATCTTTACCCGTTAGGGTGCGGATGAGCTCTGGGTCATGTGCGCCCTGGATGAAGGCAGCGCGAACAAGATCTTCGCTGATATTGCCCAAACTTAGCTTCTTTGAGTTGAAGCGAGTGATGAAGTTTGGCAGAGATTCATCTTCCTCTCGTATGCATTTGAGGATTGTCCATTGCTCCTCGGTATACTTCCGTTGCTGGCTGAAGTGTTGGCTAAACTTCTGCTGGAAGTCTGCCCAGTCGTAGATGTGGTTGACCGGTAGGCGATCAAACCAAGCTCTAGCAGCCCCCACCAGCGTCATTTGGAACATGTAACACCACGTGGGTTCCGTCCAATTGCTGACGGTTGCCCCCGCTATGAACCTGTTCAAATGATCGTCTGGATCAGATATACCGTCATATGTGCCTATGTTGGGCATTTGTTTGGCACTCTTTGGGGCGATTGCTTCAGCAATGTCCCTTGCAAATTTGGACGTTCCTGCATTTGCAACGTCTGGTCTGAACGTTTTAGAGAAGTCTCGTGGACTTCCACCTGTGCTTTTTGGTTTGAAGGCTTGTCCAAAATGCCTTTTCGGTTGGGATTCCGTTTCCTTACGCTTCCCTTTTGCCCTATGGTGAGGGTTCGCGTCGGAGTCGGATTCCTCCGAGTCATCCTCCCAGTATTCGAATTCGTCGGCCTGTTGCACGGAACGCAAGCGTTCGTTCAACTCAGCCTGGAATTCCTTTTGTCGTGCCTCCGCCCATGCCTTAACTTCATCGAGAGTCTGGCGGGGGAGTCTTCGTTTCTCAAACTGGATATCGGTGGATCCCAGTAGGTGATCATTTACTGCACTTGCCCCAGCTTTGGTAAGTGGGGTAGTGTTCGTAAAATTTACTTCACTTGCCCCGGCTTCGGTAGCCGGGGTAGTGTTTGTAAAAACTGTGTTGCCGGTATTCCCTCCAGTAGCTGGGGTTGTGGTTACCGGAATTTCTCTAACCATCTTTGTAAAAGTTTGAAAAAACTGGAGAAAATTGTAGTTCTAGCTTTATGCACGGATGGCGCCAATGAAGAAACACTAACCGGACCCCGGGCAGATTACTGGTAACCTGGGGGTTAGATAGATGTTTCCCACGAGGGGTTAGACCCTTGGAAGATGGTTCTTCTGATAACCTGCAAAACAGACACCGTGAGCTCGTCACTGAGAAGGGGGGGGGGGTTCCTCCTTGTGACCACCCTCCGGCGTGAGAATCAGACTAGATTGCTCTTTAAATATAAAAGTATATTAAGAGATTGCTAGAGCAGATATCAGGTATATTATGATGATAATGTGATAATGTAATGTTGAGATGATCATACCATTTGGGGTATTTATAGCCGAAGGTAGGTTTCCAAGGAGGTATGGCCGGCTGCTACAGTGTTCCTGTTCATCAACAGTTGCCTACGCACGTGCCCTGTTGGTAGTTGGTGGGTAGGCAGCGGCTGATAGTGACCAGGCCTGCTGTGTACTATTCCCTTTCCACCAACTGCCGGCTACGCACGTGGTATGACAGTAGTTGGTGAGTAGGCAGCGGCTAATAGTGATACAGTACAGGAGCATGCTGCTCGCCATACTGTATCAGTGAGCTGTCGTATCTCTGATCAGATCTTTCGCCCATACCTCGTCAGGTACAGTAAAAGATCCTTCAGTATACGGACTGGCTTATTTGGGCGGGAGTATTCCCCCTCCCGCCTCTGTGCGGGATTGCTCCCGGCTTGGCTCATTCCTTCAGGTGACACTGAATGATCGAGAGCTAAGTGCCTTGTGCGTGTAGCCATGCTGCGCGGGTGGCCTTCCCTAATGGCTTGTATCTGAGGCTGCGGGGACAGGCGGAGTCCTTCACCATTGGGAGGCATTTCCTGCGGGACCAGCTTGCTTACTGCGCGTAAGGACGTCACGTCTCTGAGCATGGTTGGTCCTGCGGATCCAGTTGGTCTCTGCGCAGACGTCCCTGTTTAAGGTGAGTCTTGCGGGTCCAACTGGGCTCTGCTGGGACCTACCTCTTCAAACACGTATCTTGTCCGTTCGTTTATGCTTGTTTACGTTAGTTTTTTTACATTCATTTATGTTCGATAGTTTTTGCTTGTTTAAGCTCGTTTCGTTCACTTAAGTTTGATTATATATTTATTTAAAATTTGTAGGCTCATTACAATTTAGTCTAGGTTTATGAAATTGAAATATCACATCTTTGAATTTAGTCTAGTTTTATTAGTTTTTTAGGCTCAAAAGATTGGTGTTCACGTTTACTTTTAGCTGGTGTTCGCTTAGTTATGTTTGTCCTGCGCCCACCTATGTTCATTTATGTTCGTTCGTTTGTGTTGAATTATGACCGTGACCTGTTCGTTTATACTATTAACAAACGAACACAAGCATGCTCATTTTCTTAACGAACAAACACAAACAAGAAAACCGGTTCATTTACAAGAATTGTATCTTTCATATCTAGTAGAACTTCCATTGAATGAAGTCTAATTTTAGCATAGAATATTTATCAAACCAGTAATGTTAAGAAGGTGGTTTCCATATAATGCCTGCAATAATGTGATTGATATGATAAAAGGCAAACAAATAAAAAATATGTGCATGAAAACTTTAATGCAACTTTACAAAAACCTCTGTAGACTAGTTGAAGTATCAAGTCAGCCGAACTAACTAACTAATAAATGCACCCGTAAGTTCATTGGGAGCGACCAATAATGCAACATATTAAACAATCCTTTAGAATTGTCTTATCGGTTCAACTATTTGAATCATTAAGAACCATTAAGCTTTTGAATTCACAGGTTTGATGGTGTCACATTAATTATCATGCTACTCTGAAACTACTCTGCATAAGTATAAATGCTGATAAAATAATATGGCATATGGATAAACAGTGTTCTATAAGGTTATATTATATGCACTGTAATAGCAAAAAAAATTACTCGGATTCAATAAAAAATATAAGGTATAATGG
>NW_027499162.1:0-25797 GCF_021521415.1 Bidens hawaiensis | reverse complement strand
GAGCCAGACGCATATAAGGTATTTTATATATTTTTTTAATTCTTATAATTAAATTGTTGGTTCTGCTTTAACTCCTGTGAAAAAGAAACCGAGGCGTATATTCTATATTTTCTTGTAACTAAATCACACAAAAAAAACATTTTTTTAAACTAAAATGCTTAATGTGTACTTAGGTCCCATCTCATGTATTAACGGGTAATGTTTTTTTTATTTAACAAACGAGCGAACGCATACATGTTTTTTTAGTTGTTCATTTAACTAATCGAGCGAACACAAAAACACGTTTTATTTGTTTTATGTGTCATGGTCATTCGTATAAAATTTAATAAATGCATTAGTTATATATATATATATGAAGAGCAAGAAGGGGTGGCGGAGATTAGACGGTTTGAAGATATAAAATGTGAACAAGAAGGAGAAAGACGGCTATATGAAAAAAAAAAGCCAAAAGTACTATTTTCGACACCTAAAATGATTGTTTTGATGAGACTCATTTGAGAAGACATGAGAGGTGGGGCCTGAAAGAGAACGTGTTGTTAAGGGTTGGCTGATTACCATGCAGTTTAGTTGAAGGCTAAAATAGTGACTTCACATTTAAATACCTAAATTGACTTAACTTTTTATAGAGGTTACCTCTTATGCGTTTGTGGCCTCAAGAGCTCAATCGTGGGTGCTTCAGGATCACATTTTGCGAGACAGTGGTATATGTGGGATGGATTCTGATTATTCTTGTGCTCTGGATTGTCTTCGTGATATGATTCCAAGCGTCAATTTTAGCAGTTTCACCAACCAAGAGACCACCCCCTCTAAAGCCCAGCATGCATTGGCGAGCGCTCTTTTTAGTAAAATTGTTCACGAGATGGAGTCACCCTTTAACATGACACGCAGACAAAAAGCCATTTTTGAGTGTCTACGAGCACCACATGCTCAATATTTCCTTCTTGCTATTCCTATAGATGGGTTAGGCCAGCATATGTCTCCAGTGGAGTATCGTACTATCCTTAAGTATCGGCTCATGATTCCTCTATTCCCGGTTGATGAGATATGTCCTATTTGTCGTAAGGCGTGTTTAGACTCATATGGGGAGCACGTGGTGCGCTGTAAAGAGCTCTCGGGGTTCAAATACCGACACGATCTGGTTAGGGATGTGCTCTTTGATATATTCAGTCGGGCCGGAATTTTTGTTAAGAAAGAAGCACCTGTGAATTTCCTGACTGACCCGTCGGAGGGAAGATCATCTCTTCGACCGGCTGACATTTTGGTGTTTGGATGGATAGGAGGAAAATACGTGTGTGTGGATTTAACAGGGGTTTCCCCTGTGGTGGGCTTGGGGAGTAGTGGTTTCGCAGTTGGTCAAGCCGCATTAAAAGCTGCTTCAGGCAAGGTGGCAAAACATGAGAAGGTGTGTCTTGACAACCAACATGTATTTATTCCTTTTGCTTTTGACACTTTTGGTTTCCTCGCGCCTGAAGCTGTGGAGTTACTTACCCGTGTTCAGCGGGTCATGCATAGTAATGTTATGACTCCAAGATCAGCTAATGTAGTTTTTCAAAGATTGGGTTTTGCAATTCAAAAAGGGGTAGCGGCGCAGCTTGTTGCCCGCTTGCCTTCTGTTTCGATGTAATCTAATAATAATATACTAAAAAAAAAAGTCTTAAAAGTTTTAGTTAAATATTTAGTGTGATTTTTATGTTGATTACTAGATTTAGTTACACCTTTTCATTAAAGGTTTGCTTCATGGAGCGAGTTTATAAGGTTTGGGTTGCTTATATACTAAAGAGCTTTACTAAGTGTTAGTTTTCTCATAGATTTTAAAAATGATTGATGGATTAGCAATATTATCAATGAAGGATGATATTTAAAGCAAATCAACCTAAGAAATTTGATCCAACAATTTGCAGCAAGGGATTATAGTTAACAAATTGTTAACGTATTATGCAGAAGGAGCAAGATGCAACTTTCATTTAATACTATATAAAGTGTCATAGAGTTAGTTTTTGCTCAAAGTTGACTTATTATATATAACTCTAATTAGAATAGTATCGTTTCTCAACTTTATAGTCATGTCTTCATTTAGACGACCCACAAGACTAATTAAGCCTGATCAAATTCTCATTGCATCACCCTTGCACCGCAAACCGAGCTCATACCGAACGCATCCCCATTGTGTCCCCGTCGCAACGCGCGGGCACAACTACTAGTATGTGTGTGTGTGTGTGTGTGGAGTTATAATAAGAAGTGGAGTGTGTCTAAAAAATGTAAGAAGTAATCTGGTGCGTTAGATTTGATGATCTGATGGTCTAGATAGAAAGTGTGTTTTGTAGGCGGTGTGTTTTTTTTTAATTCTTGATTTATAACACTTTAAGGGCATAATTGTCTAGTGTGTTGTATTATATATGGAAACAAAATTAAATTACAACACCAAAAAACACATTGTAATCTATATTACAGTGTGTTTTAAAACACAGCACCAAATATTAATCTATATTTAAAACACAACATCAAGAACACCAAGAAAACCAAGAACAAAAACACGCTTAACAAAAACACACCAATAATTAAAATATAATTAGTATTAATTCTAACTACAAAAAATATATATTAAAGCATATTAAGTCGGCGACGTTTCATTCACCTCCGCCGTCACCTCCAATGTCTCGGTTTATATCGATCACAATCATTCCACCCAACCGGGGCTGCTACTATGAGTGGACGGATGCTAAGCGGTGGACGAAGACGAAATATAATCAAACTGCAACTACAAGGGCAGTAGATTAATAATAACAACAATAATCAAATCGCAACCGCGCGGAATAGTGGACAGCGGCGGCGGCAGAGCCAACTAGTATCCCTGTATTCAAAGTTTCAAAATAACTATTATAAATTCATATTCAAGAATAAATAAATAACAAACATAACACAATTACAAACTCTCATTTTCTTATCAGTAAATAAATATAAAACATGGATTGAGACACCTTTTCATCGTGTGTGATTTATCAATATTCAAATAAATCACAGAATCAAACATGTCCCTACTTGATTTTGAGAATTGTGAGCAAGACAAAAAAGACGAAATACCAAGGCACTAATGAGGCAGGCGGCAACATTTACATACATATGAAAAAGTAGGTTTCTTTTTTTTAGTAAATTGAATCTCAAATATAGCAATCTCATTAACCACTCAAATAAATACCTTATTTAATAATTTATTAACCGGACAAGATTACCCTTATGTGTTATTCTTAATCCAAGGGTCAAGATCTTTTCCTACACTTCTAGATATTTGAGACTTCTTATTCTAACCTTCCTCTATGTTTAACGGGGTTACACGCGTCGCCGGAATTCTCGTCGGTGATAGCTCGCCGGAAAAACGTGAATGAGGGGGGTAGGGACGGCTGCGATTGATTATAATATAATAATAATTTTATTTGAACAAATTTTCATTTTTGACCCTGTGGTTTGAAGGTATATATATTAAAATCTTTATTGAACTATATTTACAAAGTAAACATTGGTCTTTTTGAATTGTTATAAACTTGTTATAAGTATAGATAATTTGAATTGCTTTCGTATTACACCCGATGGTTTGCACATCGATTCAATTTAATAGATTTTGAATCCCGGTGATTCAACGATTGATCGAAACGAAAAGGAATTGGACGAACAATAATAGTAACCCATCGTTTCAACAAACAATATCGAAACGACAAAAATGAGTCAAACTTACACACGTAAAACAATAACGAAATGTCACCTAATTCTCAGTTAATGAAACTTTATATATATATAGGGGTGGGTTCTAGTGAAAACTCCTCTTAAAGAGAAAACTTAAAAACTCCTAAAAACTTAAAAACTATTTTTAACTTTTTAAAAATTTTTTTTTTGAAGTTTCTTTTTTTTCCATTATTCTTATATGTTGTTATTGGTTCAAAAAAAAAACTTGCCGGTAACCTCGTCGGTATAGTGTGCATGTGTATCAGTGTGCATTGTATATATGCAAAAGTGTTTATATTGCATAGAATACAACACTATTGCACATATTTGATACATACTATGGTATATATGCAATATAAGACTGATACACACATCGAATACACATTAGTACGTATGTGTAATACAACATTAACGCACATGTGCACCACATCGACTTTTATTTTATTATTATTATTATTTTTCCATATAATACAACACTACTACACATATACAATACACATGTGTAATACAACATTAATAGTGTTTTATTGCATATTGAATATATATAATAAAACACTATTAAACTCAAAAATACATATTAATACATATGTGTAATACAACGGTATCGCACAGTAATACGTTTGTGCATTACAGCGGTCTTTTATTTTTTTTTTATATTTTTTAAGTGAAATATAAGAAAATATAAGAATAATGGTTAAAACAGAATTTTGAAAATGTTTTTTTATTTTTAATTAAAAATAATTCTTTAGGAGTTTTTAGGAGTTTTTTAGGTTTCTCTCTAAAGGTGAGTTTTCTCTTGATCCTCTCCCTATATATATATGATTGGGATCATATGAGAACTCTTTTGAATTTGAGAACTTTGAGAACCATTTGTAGCCATTCATTTTCCTTAACTTAAAATTAAATAAAAAGGGTAAAAAAGGAACTTTACATCGTAAGATAAAACGATCATATAACCCAAAACCATGCTATCTAACCCCTGCCGCCAAGCTTCTGATTTCATCGTCCTTAACAAGGACAGCGACGATTGTTGTACGCCACCGTCACCGTTAGGGTTGCTGCTGCTGCTGATTTGGTCCTCCATATCGGTTTTCTTCCAGCGACAATAACGGGAGTCGCATCTCAAATGCATCTAGGGTTCGTATTTTGTCAATAGCCGTTCATTTTCTATAAGGTAATCTTCCAAACTTATTTGATTTTAGGCCATTTAAGTTATAGATTATAAACTTCAATTGTGAATGATTCAATTTTTATGATCGGCGGTTCAATTATGATTGTTTCAGTTTTAGGTCATGGAAGTTTCAGTTACGGGATCGATTTCTGGATCTACATCTTACTCCATTGACGAAGTAAACAGTGTTAGAGGTAATTTCAATTGTGTAACGGGTACGACCCGGAACCGGGTTGTATGCTTTCTCAGCTCTGGAACTAGAAACGATCAAATATAGTTTTCATGCTAAAACCATATTATAAATGGGTCGGTCTGGTTATTTAAACTGGTTATGTGGGAACTGGGAACGGGTGACGGGTTTCACGATTTTTGCTAGCATGTTCATCCATTATTTTTAAAGTTCATGCCTGATCCGTGATGATTTGATATGGTTTTTAATCGTGTTTGTAGCATACCTCAGATTAGTGATGTAAACATAAAACGTTTATCATCATCCATCCTTATAATCATAATATGTACAATTGTTTAGGCTTCAACAGATTAGGCAGAGAAGTGAGATGAGAAGAATGAAACATTCAATTAACTGCATATTAAGTTCCAACATTGTGAAGCAACCCTAGCACGATAATAGGAAGCAATTCCTTGATTTTATTTACGTTGCTATTTATATTCGGAACCGGTATTCAGGCTTTTTATTTTTGAATGTTGTTTAATAGTTCTGCACATATATGTTGTTTAATTGCTGGTTAAAAATAGGTTTATTTTGTTTCTTAATTGTTGGGTTAATAGTTCTGTACATATATGTATATTAAAAATAGGTTTTTAAAATAGTTTTACGTTGTTTAATTTGCTGGTTAATAGTTCTGTACATATATGTATATTAAAATTGGTTAAAAATAGTTTTATTTTGTTTCTTAATTGCTGGTTAATAGTTCTGTACATCATATGTATTAGAAATAGGTTAAAAATAGGTGTATGACCTTAACTTTATTGTGTTTTTATGTTAATTTTTTTTATCTTTTTTCATGTTAATTTGATCGTGAAGAATCTGTAGCAACTAGTGTGTATGAATTACCGAATGGACAGAGGTCTTAGATTCCATTTGTTCCTCCTGAATTCAAACCTTATGTTAGGGCTAAGTTTCGTACATTGGATGAAGTTGTTGTTATGTATGAGGAGTATGCTGAGAAGGCCGGTTTTTGTACTCGTTTGGGTACCACTAAGAAGCGTAATGATATAATTACAACTAGGTACATCTTGTGTTGAAAGCAAATAAACTTAAACATCAAGATGTTGATTCTGTTGGAATGTGTTCAACCTCTAGTTTCCTTTGTGTAAACTTCAAAGTAACTGATTGCATAGCATTTATAAAAATTAGACTTGTAAGAGGTTCATCGGATTATGAAATATATGGTTTTGTGGAGGAACACAATAATGGACCTCTTTCTTCCGAGCATATAACTAAGAGAAAAAGGAAATTAGACTTTGCAACAAAAGAGTTTATTTCCAATTGTCGTTTGGCTTGTGTTGGGCCAACCAAAGAGTTCAAGCTTCATGTGGTATTAAAGGGTGGCCATCATAATCTGCAAGGTACATTAACGGATTACAATAATTTTGGTAGAGACATACGAGAATTGATGGCAGATGGAGATGCTTAGATGGTGGTTGATAAATTCAATGAACGTGCCAAAAATGTAAAAAATTTCACTTTTAAATCCCTAGTTGTTGGAACTGAGCTTACATCTTTATTTTGGGTTGATAATATTTCAAAAATCAACTATGAGGCGTTTGGTGATGTTATGGCCTTTGATGCGACATACCACACCAATATGTAAGTTATCTATTTTTTGTATTTAATGTAATCAAATATTTTTGTAATTAGTGACAAAATTGTGTTTTTTCTCCTTTTTGTAGGTATGATATGATCTTTGTTCCGTTTACAGGTATTGATCATCACAAAAAGTGTGTAGTCTTTGGTGCCGGTTTGTTACATAATGAATCTGTTGAATCATACACTTGGCTTCTTCAAATGTTTCTCGACACACATGGCAAGCAACCAACTTTTGTTTTAACTGATCAAGACCCTTCAATGAAGCAAGCTGTTCATAGTGTATTGGATAAATCGATTCACCGATTGTGCATGTGGCATGTTATTCCAAAACTACCACTTAAGGTATTTTTTACTTATGATATACATAGTTCATATTTTTTGTTTGTACATATGTGTATAGTTACTTATTATAAAATATGGAACACAAATCATGATATACATATATGTACAAACAGTTTGCTTTTTATTTTTAGAAGTTGTATAATCTGTTACATATGTGTATAGTTACTTATTATAATACACTTCATGATATACATATATGTACAAACAGTTTGGTTTTTATTTTTAAAAATTGTTTAATCATTGTGTTACCATTTTTCAGATTGATGGAAATCTTTTGAACAATTCAAATCTTCGCCGATCGATTCACAAACTTGTTTGGAATGTTTATATCGACGTGGATACATTTGTGTAGGTTCCCCCTGGGGCGTCGCCGATCGATACGAGATCCGCACGAGGTCTAGGAGTGCGGAATCCTCCTAGACTCATTTATGGTGTAGAAGACGAAGAACACAAACACGTACACGAACAAATACACGAACAAATACAAGAACGGGATAATCAAATCTGCAGATTCTTATATAATAATCAAAACACGTTACATACCGTAACCAAACAGAAAACACGACTGACCCGAGGTGAGCTCTACCTCGGGTCGTCTCACACGACTCTCCTTGTCTCTTACTCTCTCTAAACAAACAAACTGCTCAAAACACACACTAATTTCTGGATTCTTAAAACTAAACAAGACACACGCATATATAGATATTTTTTACATTGATGATTGACTTAGACAGGCAATTGTTATGGTCGTGCAATTGTTTATGCTCAACTTAATATGATTTGGTTATGCAATTGTTATGATTGACTTAGAATGACAAGAAAATGAAGTCTTTTTTTTATGTTTCTGTGTTGTTTTTTATCACCAGCATGTACATATATTATATCCAGGTTATACATGTACATGTGTATATTATACAGAATACATATACACATGTGTATATTGTTTTTCGCAGATTTATATATATTATTCAGATAATGCATATGTGTGTATTATACAGATCCGGTCATAAATGGATAGAGTAACCTATTTTGGCATCTTACATTTGATATACTATCTTAGAAACTTATATTAAATGGATAGAGTAACCTATTTTAGCATCTAAGAAAGTTGTAGTTATCTTCACTAAGAGTTCATGTTGCATGTGCCATAGTATTAAAGCATTATTCTATAAATTTAATAAATTATACATATATGTACATTACGCCAAGCTTTATATTGACATATAAACAGTCTAAAACCACCTCCAATAAAATGAAAAATTATGTAAAATACCATAAAAAAAATGAACAACAAGCAAGTTAGTGAAGATTATGGGCACAAACATTAGTAACATATAAAACCAATTCAGATTCTAAATTTCATAATCAAACAGTGGGCGAGATATACTCCAAAACAACCTGTCAAAACCCCCAATTATGAAGTACAGAGGCCTAATACGATGAACTAACCAACCGTCTACAACAAACTTTAACCCAATTGCGTCAATGAAGGCAACGGACACACATATGGCAGTCAACTAATGTACAAATTGCAGCAACACGACTACAAATCATTACCTAATTAGCCCAGTTAACAACTTACCTTTTAATGAAGAGACCTAATTGAAAGAACAGGATCAAACCTAATATTCAAGTTAATACATATATGTACATTACGCCACGCTTTATTTTGAGTTAATGCAACAATCAATAGCAGTTATATAAAAGAGAGAAAATAAAACAACATATGGTTCCATAAACTTCAAACATCAAATTCAAGTCAACAGGTCAAAACATGCAATTCTAAGTTGATTCCACAACAAAAAAACATCAAACAAGTATGCACTACACCACATAAAACTTCAAACAAAATTAAAAGAGGAACATCTATTTCTTTTTTTGGCCCGCCAACTTAGTTGCTTCCTTTATAATTTTGCTCCGTAGTATATTAGATTCAGATAAGACAATTGCTACTTCATATTTCTTTCGTAGTGTAGCAATTTTTGCTTTAATCTTCTTTGGATCAACTGGCAACCCACAATCTCATTTATTATTTGTTTTCCCCATCCATGTCTCCATATGCCTCATGGCGAATATGTAACATCCTAAAAATTTTAATGATGAATAAAGGAAGTTATGTTTAGTGATTTCGCGTAATTAATTAATATCGGGTAGGGAGCGGGTCTTGGACGTGGATTAATTGAGATGGGTTAAATGAGAATGGGATTTCAGGGATATAAATACCCCCAAAATCCCAAAATATCTTCATTTTCACCAAACCCCCTAACACCCCAAAACACACACACACACCACACGCATACCGCCGCCGGCCAGCCGAGCCAAGGGAAGAGTCGGGCAGGTCCGAGAGAGAGCGATTAGTGTACTAGCAAGTAAACGAGATCCAAACAAGCCCAAAAAGGTATGATTCTTGATCTTTGAAGTTTAAAGATCCAAGCTTTTTTAGTGTATAAGCGACCGAAAATGGTCGGGAAGCGTAGTGGGTGATATTGAACCATAGCAAGGGTGTTAAAATCGCTCAAAATGCTGGAAAGAAACCGAACAGCGGCTGTCTGGGCAACTTCGCCTGCATCTGGGCAACTTCGCCTTCAAAGCGATGAACTTCGCCTGCAAGCTAAGTTCGCCTGATGAACTTCGCCTGCAAGCTAAGTTCGCCTGATGACAACTTCGCCTGAGGCCAAGTTCGCCTGATGACAACTTCGCCTGAGGCCAAGTTCGCCTGATGACAACTTCGCCTAAAGCCAAGTTCGCCTGATGACAACTTCGCCTAAAGCTAAGTTCGCCTAATGTTTAACTTCGCCTAAAGCTAAGTTCGCCTAAGGTTTAACTTCGCCTAAAGCTAAGTTCGCCTAAGGTTTAACTTCGCCTAAAGCCAAGTTCGATTAGGAAGTAAACTAAAAATCTAATGAAAAATGTGTTAAGACAGTTAATGGAAATAAAATTTTTCCAAGCTGACCTGGCAGCTCGACCCCAGCCAGGGGCTCTGCCCCTTGGACCCTGCTAGGGGCTGCCGCCCCTAGACCCCTCTGCCAGGGGCGCTGCCCCCGGACCCCCATTCATTGTGGGTCATATAAAGATAGACATACATTATGAGAAGTGATAGTTAATTGATACGTATACTTGTTATACAGTCAGCCGTGCACAACTGAAGAAAGGAATTACGATTAACGGTGAACGTAACCGTGTTCAGGTGAGTTTCTAGCCCCATTCCTTGTTATGTTTTCGGGGCTGTGTGCATACTTGATGTGTTGTTAATACATTTATCCTAAGTGATAAGTGTATGCCCTATGTGATATATGTGTTATGTAAGAATGATTGCTTGATGGTACGTGAACGATCTTCGGATATTGCACGTACTGTCAGGTTGTAATGCTATGTATAAGGTAAGTATAATATGAATGCTTATGCGTATGAACGTGATAGAGATAATAAAAGAAGGAAATAATGATGTATGGTCGTATGGTTACGAAAAGGGGTACCGAGCCCTAATAATACTCGAGGTATGATGTATGGTTGTATGGTTACGAAAAGGGTACCGAGCCCTAAAAATACTCGGGGTATAATGTATGGAACAAAGAGGGAATCGAACCCTACTAATATTCGAAAACTAGGGACCAGACCCTTATAATATCTGTGATGTTAGGGACCAGACCCTTATAATATCTGTGATGTTAGGGAATCGAACCCTTCTAATATTCGAAACTAGGGACCAGACCCTTATAATATCTGTGATGGTAGGGACCAGACCCTTATAATATCTGTGATGTTAGGGAATCGAACCCTTCTAATATTCAAAAACTAGGGACCAGACCCTTATAATATCTGTGAGGTTATAGGGCGAAAGGCTCTTTAAAACGTATGATTATGTATGTAAAGAAAGTATGAAGGTAAAAATGAAAGTAAAAGCACTTAAGTGTGTATGAAAGAAAGTTAAGAGGTTAAGTATGAAGTGTAAAGAATGTATTGTATGATTATGTGATTAACTAGAACTCACTCAGCGTAGCTGACTTTTAGTATGCACGCAGGTGAGTAGGATGAGACAGCTGGCTTGAGCGGGGACACATGGCAGAAGAATAAGAGCCTGGCATCTGAAGACTTACGATGTTTTAATTTTAATGTTTTAATGTGAAAGACAAAGGACGTTTTGAGACAAGTTATGAAATATTGTAATGTTTTATGAAAGTTTTATATTCCGCGTAAATGTTTTAATTAACTCTGATATTTAGAACTGTGTTTATGAGTAAATCCAACACGAAAGTAGGGTTACCGGTAACGGGGCCTTACAGAATACTCCACAATCGACAACATTTCCAGATGTAGCCCAATCAATATCTACTCTTTCTGGTACTAACTTTTCAATAGCTTTCAATCTTGGATGATCAACTTCTTTCAAATATTCAACAAATATTTCTTTCTGTGAAAATATAAAAATTAAAGTTAATATGTGTATAACAGTATTATACATATATGTATAATAATATTATACATATATGTATATATATACAATCTCAGCCCAATATATTTTTAAAAAGGCTGCCTTAGGGTGCATGTTTAATTAACCATGTAATTAACCCACAACCCGTAGGTCCCATGCAAGCTCAGCCTAATACATTTCTTATACTTACCCCACAAGATGCTTTTTCTTTCAACAGATGTGTATAAGTATTATACATATATGTATAAAAATATTATACATATATGTATGGACTACTGTATTATACATACCCAGGTTTATATTAATGTACGCATGTGTATAACAATATTATACATATATGTATAATAATATTATACACATTCAAGATTATATGTATAGTAGTATTTTTTTGTAAATGTAAAAACGTACCACTTTCATTATAGCCGACTTTTTATAAAAATCTTTATCATCATGCAGTGTTACAACAGTTTCCTTAGGATTCATATTGTCAATCACGTTGATAGCTAAACCTTTGAAGTCGAAGCACACTAAATAATAATGATTTTTCTCCAAAATTGGAAACACTATTAGACTGTAATCTGTTAATGGCATATTCTCTTCTTTTCCTTCTAGTACCAGAAGTAAATTGCTTTTGAAAGTTTGTAATCGCAATGCTTGATCAAACACTGTGTTGGACAAAACAATTTCAGGCTATTATACATAAAAACAAAACAATTAAACACCATTTAATTTTTAGAATTTTAAGCAATCACTAACTAATCAAAAAGAATAAAAATAATAAATTTTTTTGCTTACAAATAAGGATGTATAGCAAAACAGTCAATACGGTGAACTGTTGCTCCTTTTTATTTCTTCATAATTTAACACGGCTGCCCAAGTGTCAATAACTTGCGACCCAATTGGCGTGCTTGGTGTGAATTCAGCTAAAGCAAAATGCAGGCATTCTAAACCATAGTTATTTTCATATGCAGAGTTCCTGCAATTTTCATGTAACACCTAATGACTATACAAAATTTTTTGAATGCATTGAAACGTCATAATAAAAGAAATTTGCACATATATGTAACATAATGATTATACAATTTCTAAATAAAAAAGCAAACTGTTTGTACATATACGTATATCATGAAATGTGTTCAATATTTTATAATAAGTAACTATACATATAAGTACCAAAAAAAATACTAACAGATTATATAATTTCTAAATAAAAAAGCAAACTGTTTTGTACTAATATGTATATTATGAAATGTATTCAATATTTTATAATAAATAACTATACACATATGTATATCATGAAATGTGTTCAATGATTATATAATAAGTACATGCAGATCACTCTATATCTTTTTGAACAATGTACATAAATGTTTAATCAGTTTGGTAACACATACCCTATAGTTCTTTTCACTTCCTCTTGTTCTTTCTTTTTCATATTAGCTTTTTCTTATACTGCCTTTTCCTTTTTGGTAAATGGCCTACACAACTAAAATCACCAAATAACATTATATGACATATTATATTACATATACATATAATAATAATAATAATAAACATATATTTTTAAATCCAAATTTGAGCTTGTGTAAACATACTTTCCATCTTCCACAATCTGATTTTTGTCTTTCTTTTTCTGTCCAGGGTTCCTGTATGTATTAACAATTTATATTAGTTTTACAAAAATTTTGTGATATTCCTATGGTATGTAACATATTATAAAGACAAAAAATTTTATCCCTCATCAACTGAACCCTCCAATAAGTAGTCCCAAACCATCTTTTCTTCTTTTATTAAGCCCTTCGTTAAATCCACTGCTCTTTCCAGCCATGGAGATCTATCGTATCGAGATAATTTTGCCTCTCTTTTTAACCTTTGAACATAACCTCCCAAAACTTCTTTTTGTACGCTATCGTCTCCAATGTTTGAAAGTTTTGGAGCTGCACTACTTGATTCTTGCGAAATCAGCTTGAAACTTGGCATTTCATCAGCGTCATCTACTTGCCTAGATTCCATTTTTTTAACCTCATTATTCACGAAATCAACAGCATCGGCAACTTGAACAGCCGCTTCCATCCATGGCGGGTCTTATGTTTGATAAATGAGAATGGCATCCGTTTTATCAGTTTTCACATTTCCCTCATCGTTAATGGCATCCATTTTATCAGCTTCCATATTTCCCTCATCATCTTCATCAAAACCAACACAGCTTGTATAGATCTGTCTATACCTTTTGATTATTGCTAACACCTCAACTTTATTAGGATAATCTCTTTTGAACTTCCTAATTTCATCCTCTAGTTTTCCCTTTTCTTGCAAACTAACGTTACACAAGTCATCCAACTTGGCAACCCGATTCTGTGAACAAAAATGATAACATGTTTTTATTAGTAAATAATAGAACATTTTTTTAGAATCTATGTTCTTTGTTAATAATTATTACCTCCAAACTTTCATTTCAACCTCTTCATCACTTTCAATATCATAGCCATTCTCATCAACATATAACTCCCTTACTTCTCCCTTTTCAAATCCACCATTTAAACCTTCTTGTATCTGCTTATCTTCTTGTCTCTTTCTTGTCCAACATGCAATTGGTGCCAATGTCCTCTTGTTATCCAGACCTTTGCATGTAACACTGTCTAGATATAAAAGCTACAAGTACAACCAGTTACTGTAATTATACATATATGTACATAAACAAACTATTTATATACAAACTAAATTATCACAATTCATCACTACATACATGAACAATTACCAAATAGGTGATCACTATTCACATATGTAACAGACCTTTGCATGCAACACTGTCTAGATACAAAAAGCTACAATTTACTGTTATTATACATATATGTACAGCAATTACTAAACACTTGATCACTACAAATAGTTTATTAGGAAAAAGTTATAAGTTACTGTTATTATACATATATGTACAACAATTACTAAACACTTGATCACTACAAAAATTTTATTACGAAAAAGTTATAAGTTACTGTTTTTATTACTAAACAGTTACAACCAGACCTTTGCATTTAAAGAAGTTACAACCAGTTAATGTTATTTATACATATACGCACAGCAATTACTAACACTTTGATCACTACAAATAGTTTATTACTATCTTTACAAACATGTGTATGCATAAACAAACTATACAAGTATGTTCAAATATTGAGCAATAGTTACGTACCACAAGAAAGGTAGAAGGGCCCACAAAAAATTTTGAGTGATCACATGGCTTCCAATTATTTTTGCAATTTTTCAAAGCATCCACTATGAATTCACACCAATCATATTCTCTGGAACTTTTGTCCGCACGAACCCAAAAGACATCCTGGTTAAAACATTTTCCATTTTTTGTTGACTTTATTATTGTAGTTACAAAGAGCATTAAGAAGTCAACTTTAAACATTTCTTCATCCTCATACTCATTCTCCAAAATTTTCACTACAATATCTGAGGGACTTATTTGTAAAGGCGGGTATCTAGCTTTCCAGCGTGATAGCAATTGCTCATCATTCTCAGTCAACTCAACTTCTCTAAACTTAATACCTCCAGAAGGTATTCCAAGCAACTTCTTTACAGCTTCTTCAGTTACCGGTATACGTTTATCTTTGCTCATGATAATTGCCATTTGATTTTGGTTAAAACTCTCCACAACATAGTGTCCTAATTTTGAATTTACCTTATCCACTTGTAACTTTAAAATCTTTCCAAAACCCATTCTTTTCACAATATTCCTTTGTCTTCCTGTTAGTAGTTTAACTGCTTCATATAGGGCGTGCGAAGATGTTCTTGTACGAATGCCCCAAGTTTTCGCTTTTTTCTTTGGTGATCCTTCCAAAATCAATTCTTTTTTCTTTTCACTGTTTTTCCTTCAATATTATTTATTTTCTTTTTGAGATCTTTTAATAGCAAATTATATTCAAAATCATCATTATCTACAATGTATACCAACAATATCAATGATAGAGATTTTACAATTTTACGTTCACATATATGAACATTATACATATATGTATAACAAATTATACACATATGTACATATAGTATACAATAACATCAACAATGTTTAATCTTTGTGTAGTTAAACATATTACACACATATATTAAAATAAACAATACCTTCATCAATTAAATTCTTTTTTGCACATTCCTTTCTTTTTCTTTGAAGCACTTTAGATCTTGTTAATTCTTTTCCCATTTGTTCTTGAAAATCAATAGTGTCTGTAATGCATGCCAATAATAATTTTACAATTAATAATTTTATCTAAATAAACCTAATTTAGCATATGATACACTTATACATATATGTATAACAAATTATACACATATGTACACATATGTATAACAAATTATACATATATGTATAACAAATTTGAGTTTTATATGTTGCCATCAGTATACATATATGTATAACAAATTATACATACACATATGTATAACAAACTCCATCAGTATACATATATGTATAACAAATATACATATATGTACATACAGTATACATATATGTATATATAATTATACATACATATACATATAACAAATTATACATACACATATGTACATACAGTATACATATATGTATAACAAATTATACAAACACATACGTACATACAGTATACATATATGTATAACAAGTTATACATACACATACATATGTACATGCAGTATACATATATGTATATCAAATTATACATACATATACGTATAACAAATTATACATACACATGTACATACAGTATACATATATGTATAACAAATATACATACATATACGTATACATATATATATATGTATATCAAATTATACATACATATACGTATAACAAATTATACATACACATGTACATACAGTATACATATATGTATAACAAATTATACATACACATACATATGTACATGCAGTATACATATATGTATAACAAATTATACATACACATATGTACATACAGTATACATATATGTATAACAAATTATACATACACATATGTACATGCAGTATACATATATGTATATCAAATTATACATACATATACGTATAACAAATTATACACACATATGTACATGCAGTATACATATACGTATAACAAATTATACACACATATGTACAGCAGTATACATATATGTATAACAAATAATACATACACATATGTACATACAGTATACATATATTAAAAATTAATAATTCCTTACTTTTCTTCTGAAGCAATTTAGATGTCTTTGTTGGTTTTTCCCCAATTGGTTCTTGAAAATCATCAGTGTCTACAATGCATACAAACAAAATCAACAATAGAGATTTTACAATTAACAATTTCATCTAAAATTAAACCTAATTAAGCATATAATATAATTATCCGCATATGTACAAAGAGTATATAATAGCATCAATTACTTTTAAACTTGTGTAGCTACAATTTTAAAACAAAATATCATTATAGACATATGTACAAACAAATTATAATAACATCAACAGCTTTTAACTTTGTGCAGTTAAACATATTACACACATATATAAAATTAAGCAATACCTTGAATTTCAATTTCCTCATCATATGTATTAGAAAATCTGCATGCTCATTTCACAGCTATCCTCTCACTTTTCTTACCTACATAATAATTAACACAAATATATAAATAACATTGTAACCATTACCGCTAATATATAATTAACATGATGTTAAAACTACTTATGTTTAGGCATTTTTTTTCTTCTGTAAATTTGCACCTGGTTAGTAAACAAAAAATCATTAACAACATTTTCATAAACATCCATGTATGTATAAAACAATTTACTGAACAACTATAAGTACACTAACTATTACCCAAGCTTAAAAACCTATATAAACTCATGTATATTTTCTATCATTTTATTTTCAATAAATTACTTTCATATGTTTACCTGTAATGAATAAAACCTAAAACATACAATCTATTACAACATTATACATGTTCATGTTTGTACATTTACCAAAAAACACCTATATATATGTATGTATAATTATTTTATAATGTTATGAACTATCATCATTTATTCAATATATTAGTATAATTTTGAGCTTATAATGAATAAAACCTAAATATGCAATCTGTAAAGACCTAACGCCATAGTTAACCCTAATTTCGCTATGCACTGTCAAAATTATCTCTAATGCTCAAATTGGTTCCTAATTAACAAATCTCAACAACAAAATCAAAACAAATTACCTAATAATCAACAATTACACAACATTTTAACTTTTTATACAACGATTTTGAAGAGTTAGACTAACCTGCACGTCGAACAACAAGAAGATAAACACCATCAACAAGCACCACGGCGATTAACTAGAAGTAAACACCGTCAACAAGCACTGCAGAGATAGGTGCGATTTTTGCGAAACCCTATATCTTCGTTCGTCAAGAGAGTTTCGTAACCGGCGGGGAGGGAGGGTGTTAACGCTTCTTTTGTGTGAAAATTGATTGTTTTGAAGACTGGTCTATCTATTTTTCATTTGTATACAATTGCCCCTTCAAGTTTCTGTATTTTACAAAAATGCCATTGGTTTTTAAAACCCTTAATTTTTAAAACATGTGGCCCAAAATGGTTCTCACAGTTCTCAATTTCCAATTGGTTTTCTTAGGATCCTTACCCTATATATATACATATATATAAACAGAAAATTCGAAGTGGGTCAGGTTTTCGGGTTTGAAAAGTAACGAATGTTACAATGTATTAATAGTGTAGGTTCATATATGTATTGTGTAGGTGATATTTCTAATTGTGTATGCTTAAATTTTATCGTGTGTAATGTCTAGGTAATAAGGTAAGATTTTAAGTCATATATGTAATTTAGGCTTTGTTGATCGTATGGGAACGTACATGAATATGCTATATTATGTAATATGACATAATGATATTTGATATGTATTGATCTTAATTAGTTTTTTTAACCATAAAAAAAACTTTTGGTGACGTCAAAATAAAATATTCTTAGAAATTGTGCAAGCAGATTTTGGCTGATGAAGAATTAAAAATTAAATGAATAAAAACAATTTTGAAACTTCCTAGAACATTTATTAGTTACCAAAAAACAAAACCTGAAAACTTTACTATTATACTCATCTAATTAATTAAAGATAAAATAAATAGAAAAATCCCGATTGGTTCTAATATCTTCTCGCACTAAGAAACACTTCTGAAATGGAATAAACCTCTGTGTGTGTGTGTGTGTGTGTACATATTGGGCTACAACACCACTACACCCATAAAACAAAAATTCTCCATTTGCTGATTGGGGATGCATGTCAAAAATCATCCCATTTTGCAGCCCCTCCACTATACATAGCTTTAGAAAAAAATTCCAATAAAACAGGATTGACTACCAACAAACTTGACCGGTCAATAAACAAAACAAATGTGACCCAACAAATAATCTCCACATATTATTTTCCACATATGAAGCCACATAGATTACTTTGAACGTTGTTTTTAGCAATTAATAATGTTGTCTTAATGAATTATTTCATGTTATTTTAAAAAAAAAAGTTCTATAAAGTTTGCATGTAGTCTCACCAACGGAATTTGTTATAGCATGCATTTCAGGAGATTATATAACCGCTAGTAGCAAAGGAAGAAGAAAGAGTGTTAGGGGCATCATGGAGCTGGCTTGACGAAAAAATATGTCAATAAACGTATCTTCACTTACTATTCCCAAACCAAAATGCTTACAGTCAAAGAATACAAGAACAATAGAATTCACAAATCCGGTAACTAATAATAAAACCGTAACTAAGAACTAAACCATCCATGTATAGAATAGGAAGGGTATTCGTTTAAGCAACCCAAGGCGAAGACAAATATTTCGATTTAGATTTTAAGACGACTCGGGGAAAGTTCAAGAAAGAATAAATACTTGATAGTTGAGCAGAACCCTCTCTCGAATCTTTTTTTATTAGATATTAAGCCCAACAGAACTTCTAAGCTTCGGCCCATCACACACAACTTTGGCCCAAGATTCATATCCAGCATCCTAAGGCCAAGATACATCCACTTCAATCATAAACCCAGACATCCAACAGCACTCCACTTAAGCCCAAAGCCAGATTTTAACATGAAAAAAAAAAAGGTTTATTGGATTGTAATAATTCCTATTGACTGATATTGGCCGATAATAATCCCTATTCATTTTATCACCACTGGCGGTCCCAAATTTAAAAAAGTTGGCCCCCAATGGTCCTACGTTAAAAATGACTTAACAACGTTATACAATTTTCCGAATTTCGAACTAATATTTAGGGTTTTTGATCGGAATGAGGATACGAGTCGATTGATGTAAAACTTCATTCGAAACGGTGCTCCAAAACGATGAAACAATGCTTCAATTCGGGTGTTTGAACTTACAGTTAATAAAAATCAAGTCGTCTGGATCACCGTTTCGAGCTAAGTTTTACATCAATCGGATCGTACCATCCTTCCGATCAAAAACCCTAAAACATTAGTTCGAAATTCCGGAAAAAGTATAACGCAGTTATATCATTTTTAACGGCAGACCATTGGGGGCCAACTTTTTTAAATTTGGGACCACCAGTGGTGATAAAATGAATAGGGATTATTATCAGTCAACACCACTCAATAGGGGTTATTAAAATAAAAAAACAACTCAAGAATTCACCAAACGTTAATAACCAATTATGTAGTTGTTTATTAAAATTTACTAATAATAATATCTTATAGACATTATTATTAGTAAATTTTAACTCTGATTTATTTAAGTTTCATACATGTTTTAATTTTAACTATAAGACTTTTATTCAGTCTTTTGTTGTGTTTAAAAGAGGTTATGTTATTAGTATGAACGGTATATCCAACCAAAGTCATGCGTCAAGAAACGAGGTTGTGACAAATTGATTATAAAGATATTAGGTATCATCGAGTATCACCAATGCATACAAGTTTTTATGTGTGTATGTGCATACATGAGTTGTCACACGCCGCCACAAATCGACCAAAGAACAAGCGCGCGACAATATTGGTACATGTTAGTTACGCCAACGGAAATTTAAGTAAAACAACTTGATACTTTTACTCTTTTAGAAATACAACTTGATTTGTAAAAACCTTAACCAAGCATTCCTTTATACATAGTACCAAAAGAAAATCCATAACACATGTCTTGTTTAAAATTTTACAAAAGCCAAAAAAAAAAAAAAACCACCCTACTGCAAGGTTTAAGTGTGTCTAGGAGTCTATGCTTGTTCAACATCCACTTTGCTTTAGCTAAAACCCTGTCTAGGGATGAGCTCGGGATGGTACCGGTACCGACCGGTATTGATCCCGAAAATCTCAATCCCGAAATTCGAAAATAGTTGATACCGGTGCCGAAATGTTCGGTTCAATACCGGTACGGTACCGGTATCAGTTCAGTACCGGTACGATACCGGTATTTCGTAAAAAATTAGGGAAATACCGGTACCGTAC
The DNA here is from genome assembly GCF_021521415.1 of Bidens hawaiensis. Lineage (NCBI taxonomy): Eukaryota > Viridiplantae > Streptophyta > Magnoliopsida > Asterales > Asteraceae > Bidens > Bidens hawaiensis. The sequence goes on along the minus strand of NW_027499162.1, from coordinate 4,842 downwards.
CGATACCGAAAACTTAAAACTTGGTACCGATTCGGTATCAACGATACCAAATGATACCGAATTCCGTACCGGTACCAGTACGGTACCGGTACCAATCGGTACCCGTACTGAAAATGCTCATCCCTAACCCTGTCCAACAATCCATCCTTACGGCCACATGAGAAATGCTTAAAAACGAATACATCAACAAAAAGGTGTTTAATTCAGTCAACATATTTAGCATATGCTTGAAGTATGTTTAAATTAATTGTAAAACAAATTGGCCGTTTACCAACGGTAATCTAAATACTTTGTGGTCTAAATGAACAATCTCATTGCCACCTAAGTTTAACACGCACGCCCTATATCTTCAAGAGTTTGAATAGTCTGTTGGCTTTGTCCATCGATGAGGATGGTAAGCGGTATTGAGTTATAATCGAATTCCCATTGGCTGCTGGAAACTCTGTCAATATCGAGATGTGAAACGGCTATCTCGGTCAGAAAAAATAGATAACGGTACACCATGACAAATTACCATCTGATCCACGTATATCCTTGCCAACTTGTTCCTACTAAAGGATTCATTAGTTGGTAGAAATGAGCTGAGTCTCTGTGACGAGTGTAACATTATAAAATAGTGTTTATATGTATCTAAACTGAGAATGTTAATTGCTGATAAACACCACCGACTTATACCGATACATGGTATCCATTAAACACATACTTTGTTGATGATACGCAAGCAAATGGTGATTCAGGAGAGTTATCAACAAATTATTTGATTTTTAGAAGGCAATAACATTCACAGAGAGGTGACTTTTTTTAAATTATAAATTTTCTTGTCTACGGTTTCTATTTATTTATAATCGAGTGTTCCTGATTTATGAAACTCATATAACTATCATGGCCTATATATGCTATATATACTTGCGTCACAGTATAACAAAAACAAAACACAGCAAGTGTATCACACGAGTCTTTAAAACTAGTCATCATAGTACGTTACAAATCATAAATACTAGACGCAAAATGACACAAAATTATAATCTTAACTTCCGATGACTATTCTAACAACCAACAAAAGATTTGCTCCAGATTTCTAATGACAATCAATCACCCAATCAATTCTTGAATCTCTGAATAATGTCAGACGTTCTCTTGATCATAAATCAATAAACTGCTCGTTTGAGAATGGAAACTCGGGTCAACCCGTGGTTAGTCTTGGGTCAGCTAGCAGCTTTCCCACTCCCGAGTGTGAGCTCCAAATCATCTGCACAAACTTCATGTATCCTCTCACCTTCCCACGCTTTCACCGTACTGCTTTCAAACTCAAATTCAGAACCCGGCCCGTTTTGCACCATCAACCCGTTTTGGAAAAACGGTTGCTGGCTCGCAGGTTTCACAAGGTTAAACGTCGGTGAAGCCGGTGCAGCTGATGCAGCCATGGTCTGGAAACTAACCCACCGCACCGAGTCCACCGTCGAAGCATCCGACTCGTCACATTCGGGAATGGTCGCAGGCGGAACACGGTGACGACGAGTCGGGCTCGAAGGGGCAGATGCAGCAAAAACCGGGTGGCGAAAAGACTGCAACGCAGTCGTTGATAGCATTTCCCAATTGGGCTTTCGCTTTGTCCCGCGAGCAGTTGGGGACGATAGAGGCGGGGTTACAGGGGCACTGTTCGAAATTCGCAAAGGCGGTAATGAAGACAAGTTACATAGGTAAGGAAGAATGTACGACGAATGGGCAGGCGGGTTTGGGTTTTCGCAACGGGTCGGGCTCGGGAACGATGATGATGTCGGGCTAGCGTGGTATGACGGGGCCGGGCTCAGGAAAGCCGACGACATTGGGCTGGGCTGGATTGAAGAACAAGTACTTCTGTTGGCTGATATTACTTGTATTTCATTTGGAGGTGGTTTGCATCCCTGTAAGAAAACATAATATAATAATTTAATTAGGCATTTTATTAATAAGATTATATTAGGGGTATGCGTGGTGCGGTTTAGGTTTTTAGAGTTTTGAAACTATTCGGTTTTGGTTTTTTCGGTGTTCGTTTTGGTTTCCAGTCGGTTTCGGGTTTTGCTATTTGAACTTGAAAATTTTAGGCCGAAAAGAAAGTTTGCCGAAAATAATAAATTTAGGTATAAATAATTTTGTCAATTGGTAACTAATTTATACATGTTATTATACATTTGACCAAAAATATTTGAGTTACATATTTATTAAAATCTTATAAATTACTTCAAATAAAAACTATAAAAGTTAAAATCTAGAAATTCGGTCCAATTCGGTTTTTGGGTTTGGATTTTTCGGGTCGCATCAGTTTATTCATTTGCTTGCACACCCCTAGATTCGATACCTCAATTAAACATTTCTTACCCTAATTTGAAGTATTGTAACAGATCTAGCAGAAACCCTAAATTGGAAAGACAATCTAATGAAATTAAAATAATTAAATAATTAACCTTAGGATAAGTGGTACCATCTTCTTCAACAACCCAGCCAGCTTCAGCACAGAGTGCTTTAAGAACCTCGTTGTTATCACAGTGTTTAGGTAATCTATAATTGCCCTGAGATCGGAGTCCGGCGTAGCTCGCCGTCTTCTCTCCCGTCGTTTGTTGTTCTCTCTCTCCTTCCACGACGGAAGCCGTCCGGTTGTAGTACCGCCGGTCATTATATAATTGCTCCGGCGAGTTCGCTGTTCACTTTTGCGTGTGGTACTTTTATTATTATTATTATTATTATTATTATTATTATTATTATTATTATTATTGTGGATTCACGAGGGGTGGGGCTAGTTTTGGATCTAATTGGTCTCTCCGTCTATATTAAGTTGTCAGTAATGAACTTTTTTAAATTGCATTTGTAACCCAAGTTTCTGTCTTGGTTTTAAATTTGGCCTCTCGTGTTTATCAAATTACAATAGAAGTGGTTAATGGTGAATTTGGTAAGCCTTGTATGGTTTAATGAGATTGGTTATTGAAAGTATGTAAATGTAAGAATATGTCCTTAAGTCTAGGTTAACAGCCAAAGTTTTATAAGCACTCTAACTATTGGATTTATGTTCAGATTTAGTTGTGGTTAGATATTTTAAATTGTTTTTCTATTTACAGAGACAATTTGTTAAATACCTGTCTGTAGAGTGTTTAAAATCTTTCTAAACATATATAGATATATTTGCATCCCATTTTCTAGTTAATCAAATGTTTTATCTTTAGTTTATATAATTGGATTATTACTTGAACGATAAACATTTTGGTCTTTTAGGTCTTTCACGGATGATAATTTATATTCAAATCAGTTAATCACAAAACCTAATTTTATGTAGACAAGTATGAACAAAAATCAATGAAACAACCCCTAATTGCTTTATTATTTAGACCTTTCACACCATTTCAGAGCAATGAATTAAAGATTTGTATATAACATGAAAAAAAAAACTAAACTACTTTATGGGGTTATATAAACCAGTCTAACTGTTACAAATATAATAAAATAAAAAATACAAGCCATATAGAATGTAGGGATCATATTCAAATGTTTCATGCTTTGTTTAACAATACATTTATATATAATTTAGGCATTATTAAAAAAAACATCTATTAATTGTACAACGATAATCATGTAATTAAAAAATTAGTTAAATAACTGATAATAGGTTAACATATCTTTTTAATAAAAGTTCAAAAGTAATATTAAGATGATATTACAAACCGGCTACGATGAACGCTCAGGTTAGTGTTAAAGGCTATATTGCATTTTCATTGTCATTTGGTTCATACTCATGTCTCTTAAATCTCTACATAATATATTCCTTTGCATAGTCTTTTTTAGGACTTAAGAATATACAGATTATCTTTTGTGCCTAAATTGCAAACATAGTGATTCTCTAAGGACCTTTTAGTGCAAAAATCATAATGGATATCCCTTTAAGGCGCTTACTGAGGAAGGTGCTGACGTGGACATGTTATGGTTGAACTGAACAGCATCACGTGTGGACAAAGGAATGGGTTAAAACTGAGTGGGGACCACCACAGACACATCACAAGCTTCTTACGTGAGGTGGGTCCCGTTTTCGACAAGAGCACGTGCATCAGAGCTGTAACACGAATGGAGTCATCGTACGAAGGACACTTTGTCTGACAATAACAACTTTGAAAGGAATTATTAAATAATAAATGGTCACTAAAGAAAAATAATCATAATCAGGAAAATTAACAAAGAAGTTATCCAGCGTAGGGGCGGACCTGTTTAGAAGGGGGTAGCCTCTGCCTCTCAAATTTTCGTCGTTAGTATCGATTTTTATATGTTTTGTGTGGTTTTCATATTTCGTTAATTTGAAAAATTAATGTTACACCTGTTTGTTTAAAGCTGAAACTAATTAAAACCTAATCAAATTTTAGCTCAAACCAAATAAAATAATTGTTTGGTGTTCCCTGATGCTTGGACGCTTGATTTATGCCAGATATCAACATTTAACAAAATAAAGTTTCATTTAGCCGCTACTTCCACGCCACACTGCCCCGACCCCCTACTGCCCTCCTCCGATCGTCGAACCTCCATGCTGCAACTGGGTAGCCGACAGTCGATGCTCCTTCAGTCCCTCTTTCACATATTGAATTCTACCTTTTCAATTTAGGTAATTCTACTACTTCCATTAAAATTTCAATTTTTTATTTGTTTATACAAATTGTTAATTTGAAATTGTTTACGGGCAATTAAATGATTTTTTTTTAACAACAAACTTCTTTCAATTTTTGTTGTCTACGGTACTTTAACCCAAGACCCCCCCCCCCTCCCAAACACATGTTTTTTAAAGACTTTGTCTTTGTCAATGAACCGCCACCCCATTGGTAGCAATTG
>NW_027499161.1:0-40851 GCF_021521415.1 Bidens hawaiensis | reverse complement strand
GTTAAATGATTTACGAAGTTGAAGCTTTGACCTATTTGCAATTAATATTATATGATATATGACAGGTGGCAGCTCCAAACATGGCGCTGCAGGTTCTAGACACGGCGATGCAAGTGCATGGTGCAGCCGGAGTGTCTGGAGACACTGTTTTGGCGCACCTTTGGGCTACGGCCAGAACTCTTAGAATTGCAGATGGCCCAGATGAAGTTCATATAGGAACAACTGCTAAACTAGAATTAAAGAGAGCTAAACTTTGAAGTTTGAAATTGTGTCATATATGCATACATAATAGACTATATTGAAGTATATGATGTAAGATGTTTAAAGAATGTGCCAAGAATAAACTGTTGTTTTGTAATAATATGAAGAGATTTATACTGTCATGGTGTGGTGATTTTATGTTTGCTTAAATATGTAATTGACCATTCATTTATTTTACAGCAAATTTTAGAAGTTTTGTCATTAATATCTACAACCTTTTAAATATATTTTATAGATATTTTAATTTTTTTGATTAATCATTAATTTTTTCTAGAAATTGGACAAAGAACTGTCTATACTATTAATTTGAATTGATTTTTATATACCTACAGCTATACATATTTGAATAAAAATAAGCATAGTCCGTGTGTATATATTGATAATTCAAGACAAGTGTGTTGTTTTACTAGGAAAATATTTCAGTAAAAGCCTCAATTATTGAAGTTCGTTGAAACCCTAAAACCATCGTCAGAATCGGTTGGCGGTGCTTAAGTGGTGGTGGTTGGTTGGTGGTAGACGTGCACAAAAAAACCGGTTCCGGAACCTAACTGGTGGAACCGAACCGGAACCGGTTCCAGTTCCAACCCGGTTGGTACAATACCCGGTTGGGGTATTTTTGTACTTGAAAATCGTACCCGGTTCTCCTATTTGTATGTCACTATCAGTTCCAACCCGGTTCCTACCCGGTTCTTAATTGTAACCGGTTCGGTTCGTACCCGGAAAAACCGGTTCTGGCGGGTTTTTTTTTGAAGAGTCAAACAAAAGCCAAACTAGCCGTTGGAACCGGTTCCAACGGTAATATAGCCGTTGGAACCGGTTTTTTAGACACCAATTAGCCGTTGGAACCGGTTCCAACGGCTATATTATAGCCATTGGAACCGGTTTTTGAGAGACAATAGATCCGTTGGACCCGGTTCCAACGGTAATATAGCCGTTGGAACCGGTTTTTGATGCCCAAACCTATATATAACTTGTTTTCCACCACTTGTTTCACCACCAAACTCAAAAACAAACTAAAATACTACTCCTTTAGCAAACCCGTTCCGTTACCCGACCATCCAACTAAATATTATTATGCCACCCATCAAAAAAACTAACAAGAAGGCTAAGAAGAGTGTTTTTGTTGCCCCCGTTCCTGTTACGGAGGACCCAAGGGTTGTTACGGTAGTCAACCATAACCGCAATGAAGACATATGGAAGAATTGGGATTTGATTGTGGATGACGAAGGTTATCAAAAGGCTCGTTGCAAAGCATGTGGTTCACTATTAAAGCACGATTCCAACTCTACTTTGAGAAAGCACATCGAGAAGCCATATTGCAAGGCTTTGAAAGGGATTGGCGCGACCGATCAAATTGACTTGGGTAAAGATGGTACACTATTTCGTTACAACACGACTCAAGTTCAAGATAGAATGGCAAAGTTCGTTATTCAACGAGGTTTGCCGTTTAACCACTTTGATGACCCGGATTTGACGTCGTTGATTCGAGAAACTCTACAACCGCGATACACACATGTAAGTCGTACTACCTTAAAACGTCATTGTATCAGGTTGTGGGAGTGTGCTAAAAAAGAGTTAATCGAGTCTTTTCATTCTTTAGAAGTCATGGTTAGTTTAACTACCGATGTTTGGTCGGCACCATACGGGTTGCCCGAATCATACATATGTGTCACCGCTCATTGGGTTTGATCCGGTGACATGGCAACTGATGAAACGAACCATAGCTTTTGAAAACTTCCCGTACCCACATACTGCTGAAAAATTGTTTGACTTGCTTGATGAAGTTATAACGACTTACAATTTGAGAAATAAAATATTTTCGATTTCGTTTGACAACGCATCAAACAATACTAAGGCGGCCGAAAAGATTATCATTAAATATTCACCACCTTGTTTCGGGGATTTTTTCATGTTCGATGTGTTGCACATATCATCAACTTGGTTGTTCAAAAAGGTCTTGAGAATGAAAACATTTGTAACGATTTAAAATTCTTTAGACTTATGTTACAAGATATCTTCAAAAGTGGTAAAAGAAGACATCTTGAATATAAGAACTATTGCAAGTCGGTTGAAAGAAAGTATTTGTGGCCGAATTGGGACGTTCCAACCCGTTGGAACTCAACTTGTCATATGTTAAAGTGTGCTTTTGCCCAACGCCAAACTTTACAAGCTTTTCATAACAATCTTGTTGAAGAACGCGAGGCCGATATGTTTCCGGAAAGTGTTTGGGTCCAAGTCGGTTATTTGTTGGAGTATCTTAACGTGTTCAAAAAGTCAACAACAAAATTATCGGGAGTCTATTACCCTACTAGTTGTTGGGTTTTGCAAGAATTGTACTATATGTCTTGTGTTTTTAAAAGCTTTGCGGAGAAGAACAAACTCTTCAAGAATATTGTTGCGGTGATGAAAGAAAAGTTCATAAAATATTTTGAAAACATACAGCCGGTCTTTACTTGTGCCGCCGCATTAAACCCCTATTGGAATGTTAATGGGGTTGAGACAACGATTGAGGAAATATTTGACAACTTATGTATGCACGAGATCGACCCGAAGTTGTCGACGGAAGCGAAGGAAAAGTTCAACAAAAACCTTCAAGACCTTTATGACCATTATTTTCAAATGTATGGTCTATGCACGAAATCGTCTTTTATGAAAAAAACAACAACTAGTAGGCCGTGCAATGACCCACTTATAAACTTGATGAATGGGATTCGTGAATCGGCATCTAAGAGGCAAAGAGGAAACACACCAACTAGCGAACGTGGTCGATATAGTGGAGCAAACTATGTTGAGGGCGCAACGGTCGACGAAATTCGCAATATTGATTGTTGGCTTGGTGGAAAGGTAAACAAAACGAATTTCCCATTCTATCCGCCATGGCTCGTGATTTGCTTGCCGTACAAGCCTCAACGGTTGCTTCCGAATCGGTTTTTTCTCTTAGTGGGAGGGTGTTATCTATGCGAAGAACAAAATTAACTCCCGAGTCTCTAGAGGTTTGCATTTGCCTAAAGGACCATTTGGATGCGGTGGCTCGTGTACAACACAAGGCGAACTTTGAAGACGAAATACCAATAGAGCGTCATATTCATGATAAGGAGGCGGAGGACGGGGTTTCTTCCGATAACGAAGACGAGGGTGAAGACAAGAATGAAGACGAAGAAGAGTTGTAATTATTTGTTTTGGTAAAATTATTTGTAACTTATTCAACTAATATTTAGTTTTGATTTGTTTTATTATAATTACTTTTGTTACTCATGATTAATTTTTTGTTACTTTTTTAATAACGACGAACATTTTATTTATTTAAAAAATAACTATTACAAACATTATTAAAACATAAACGATACTAAACATAACAACTAAAACTTAAAAAAACAAAGTCCGTCGTTTTAATCCGGGAATACTTATTTTTGGGTTGTAGAGCCGGACGACTCTCCCACTTCCATTTTTTTAGCATCCAAACTTCTTTTCTCTCGACAATACTTATTCGTATGTTTTCGTAATGTCGAGTTGGACCCTGCTTTAAGAAACTTCGAGCAATATTTGCAACGTGCCATCTCATGTGAGTCGGTCATGAGACACAAATCGTAATGAACCTGTCACACCCGGCCCTGAACGGCGGAAACAGCCGGGCGCGCGCGAGTGGGGATTGATATTTAAGCACGGGCCATTGCAAACATTCAAAGTAAGATTTTCATTGCGCGTGAAATGTTTAATACAAATACATTACATTGTTTAAAAATTTCATAAAACATCCAAGTATAAAAACCGTTGAAGATTTCCACGCCATATCCCCTTGCGCGGCGGGAACAACCACGCGCATCGAAGGGATAGAACTAAAATCTTCCAAAAAGCTAGTTTTAGATGTTCAGCGTGAGGTGCTCTAAGTGTGACTCCATGCGCTACCTAGTTATCTCCTGAAAGACACGTAAAAACATTTGAATCAGTATAAACTGAGTGAGTTCACAAGTTTTAGTAACTTGATAAATCGTATCGCGTCATAGTCTTGGCAAAAATCATATTGAAACACATTTCTGACTTCATGTCTAAACACATGCTTGATAAACCGTATGAAAACATAGATCTGAACATATTTCTGATAGAACCGTTCCGCGGGTTACGCTGCGAACGTTTCTGGAAAACGTGCTCGTCCATGCAAAGTGGCGCTGCCACTACGAGCTAAAATAATGTAATACCGTCCCGCGGGTTACGCGTGGACATTTCTGAAAAACCGTGCTCGTCTATGCAAAGAGGCGTTGCCCCTACGAGCTAATCAATAATACCGTCCCGCGGGTTACGCTGCGGACGTTATGCCGGAAAACAAGGCGCTCGTCCATGCAAAGAGGTGCGACCCCTACGAGCGGGCTCAATCCCATAGTACTGCCCCATGACCATACTAGGCACTCGTCCATGCAAAGAGGTGCGACCCCTACGAGTGGGTGGATCAAACCAGCAGTCCCTACCCTTAGAGTTCCAATGGTAAAGTGATCACTTACTCGAATTCTGGCGCACATACATCGTAAACCATAGATAACCGTTTGCATTGCTCATCATGAAACATAATTTAAACACAATCGTTTGCATAACTTGTAAGTATACCATGATAAATCGTAATTTAAGTACGTGTCCCTCGCCCCGAAAACAGTTTAAAAACAGTGAAAATAGTGAAAATAGGGGCTGTGAGACTCACCTGTGGTTCTTGTTAAGGGATTAATCGAGATTCGGGTTTTCTTGGTGTTGGCCTCGGAATTGAAGGTCTAGTAACAGGAACGGAATTGAAAATCAAACGGATGCTTGGGCGATGATTAGTGCGTGCAACTTTAAGAGAGAAGTTTGAAGTGTGTTTTGGGTGATAATTTAGGTTACATATTTATAGGCAAACTCAAGGGAACACAATCCCTTGCTTTAGGGGATTGTAATCTTTTCATATCTAGGTGTAATGATGATAAAGTATGGAAATTATTATTATTTATTTAAAAGTGGAGGAGTGGATTCTGATTTGATTTGGACAGGACATGCAGGTCTGTGGTTGGTGAGAGTAGGGTGGCTGACAGTTGACTTTTCATGTTACAGTATGCTTTTTCAGATGCTTTTGTCAGTGTACAGTTAAAAAGTGGAAATCTCTGAAACACGCTACTGTTTCCTTTTGGGCGGGAATAATCTCCTTACATCTGGAGATTAGGCTAAGTGTTCTGCGCGTATAGCTTTGTGCGCATAGCTTTCTGCGTGAAGGACATTTCTTTGCTGCGGGTAGGTACATAACCTTCTCGCAGTCAGGGACATTGAGTTTCATTTGTAAATTCTCCAGGTGGTCTTGGTATTTCAACATAGTGATCAGTCATGTTGAAGTCAATTCCATCTTGGAGCTTCAGACAAACTAGCTCTCAATGTTCCCGCCATGCGGGGAGGTTAGTTCCCCTTCCGCACGCGCATAAACGATTTGGGATACACCCGCCTTAGCATCATGCGGGACGGTCAACCCATTAGACAACATAAAGTTACATGAAAACATAAAGCCAAAACATTCGCGCATGGCGCATATAACATATGCCCACGCTGGTTCTTATCATGGCGCGCTCGCGCAGGGTGCACATAACAAATACCCGCGCTGATTCTAACATAGCGCGCTCGCGCAGGGCGCACATAACATGCCCGCGCTGACTAACATAGCGCGCTCGCGCAGGGCGCATATAACGTGCCCGCGCTGATTCTAATTTAGCGCGCATAATATTCACAATCACCTAATTATTAGGTTGATTACTTGGTTTAAGGGGTTGGGAAATTACCGGGTGTCACATTCTCCCCCTGTTAGAAGAATTTCGTCCCGAAATTTAGGAGACGTCGCTGGCAGAAGCCATGCTCTGAAAGAGGTGTGGGTATTTCTGGCGCATTTGATCTTCTCTTTCCCAAGTGAATTCAGGCCCACGCCTTGAGTTCCATTGAACATTTACTAACTTGATTTTGCTTCTGCGTAACTTTTGTTCTTTCCAATCGGTCACTGCTATAGGTTCTTCTACGAAGTGCAGTTGTTTGTCGATGTGAATCTCTTCCAACGGTAAAATCAACGTTTCGTCAGATAAACACTTTTTGAGGTTGGACACATGAAACGTATCATGAACTCCACTGAGTTCGGCGGGTAAACGGAGTTTATAAGCAACCGGACCGATCCTTTACAGGATCTCAAATGGTCCAATGTAGCGCGGATTCAACTTTCCTCGCTTGCCGAAACGGGGGACTCCTTTCCATGGAGAGACTTTCAAAAGTACTCTATCCCCTACTTGAAACTCCAACGGTTTCCTTCGCACATCTGCGTAGCTCTTCTGTCTGTCGCGCGCTGTCTTAAGGCGATCCCGTATCTGAAAAATCTTGTCTGTTGTTTCTTGGATCAATTCTGGACCAGTCATTTGCTTGTCACCCACTTCAGCCCAGCACAGTGGGGATCTACACTTGCGCCCATACAAAGCTTCAAACGGCGCAGCCTTGAGGCTTGTGTGATAACTGTTGTTGTATGAAAATTCAACCAATGGGAGATGAGTATCCCAGCTACCCCCGAAATCGATTGCGCACGCGCGCAACATATCTTCCAATGTCTGGATTGTTCGCTCGCTTTGTCCATCCGTTTGGGGATGATAAGCTGTACTCATGTCAAGACGAGTACCTAAAGCCCCTTGTAACGATCTCCAAAACCTTGAGGTGAACCGACTATCTCTATCAGAAATGATGGACACTGGGACTCCATGTTTTGAAACTACTTCTCGAATATACAATCGGGCTAACTTTTCCATCTTATCGGTTTCCTTGATCGGCAGGAAGTGCGCTGACTTAGTTAGCCGATCTACAATAACCCAGATCATGTCGTAACCCCCAGGTGTCCTTGGCAGTTTGGTGATGAAGTCCATAGAGATTTGTTCCCACTTCCACATGGGAATTTCTGGCTGTTGAAGCAACCCTGATGGTTTCTGGTATTCAGTCTTTACCTTCGAACACGTCAGGCACTTACTGACATACATCGCGATGGCGCCCTTCAGATTGGGCCACCAATACAGCGCTTTAACATCTTGGTACATCTTGTCTGCGCCAGGATGTACGGAATACCGCGTCTTGTGAGCTTCGTTTAATACTTGCTCGCGCAATCCTCCCTTGAGAGGGACCCATAAGCGGTTAGCGAAATATAGATTGCCGTTCTCTTTAAGTTCCAAACTCTTAATCATACCCCCAAGGGATTCGTTTTTAACAAACTCTGGTTTCAAGGCTTCTTGCTGAGCGTCTCGGATGCGGGTAGAGAGATCTGCGCGAATGGTCAACCTTAGAGCCTTGACTCGTAGTGTTTTTATTCGCTCCTTCCTACTTAGCGCGTCTGCTACCACATTCGCCTTTCCAGGGTGGTACTTAATTTCACAATCATAATCATTCAACAATTCAACCCATCTTCGTTGCCTCATGTTTAAATCCTTTTGATCAAATATATGTTGAAGGCTCTTGTGATCCGTAAAGATTATACACTTTGTACCATAGAGGTAATGGCGCCAAATCTTTAGCGCGAAGACAACCGCTCCAAGTTCCAGATCATGCGTTGTGTAGTTCTTTTCATTGGTCTTGAGTTGGCGCGAGGCATACGCTATGACTTTGTCTCGCTGCATAAGGACACATCCGAGTCCCTGATGTGAAGCGTCGCAGTAAACGACGATGTCATCCGTCCCCTCGGGCAGAGACAAAATTGGCGCACTACATAACTTCTGTTTCAACATTTGAAATGCCGCTTCCTGATTTTAGCCCCAAACAAACTTCTTGTCTTTCTGAGTTAGCGCGGTCAGAGGTAGAGCTATCTTGGAGAAGTTCTCAATGAAGCGTCGATAGTAGCCAGCTAGTCCTAGGAATTGCCTCACCTCAGTTGGGGTTTTTGGCGCTTCCCAGTTCTCGATGGCCTTGACTTTGGAAGGATCAACGTGTATTCCTTTCTCGTTTACAACGTGACCGAGAAAGTGAACTTCTCTAAGCCAAAACTCGCACTTGGAAAACTTCGCATACAACTTTTCTTTCCTCAACAATTCCAAAATCAATCTCAGGTGTTGCTCATGCTCGGCCTTGGTCCGAGAGTAAATCAGAATATCATCTATAAATACAAGCACAAACTTATCCAAGTATGGTTTGCACACGCGGTTCATCAGATCCATGAATACAGCCGGCGCATTAGTTAGCCCGAAAGGCATCACTAAGAACTCATAATGGCCGTATCTAGTTCGAAAGGCTGTTTTCGGCACATCTTCCTCATGGACCCTAAGTTGGTGGTATCCTGACCGTAGATCTACCTTCGAATAATAACTGGATCCCTGCAACTGGTCAAATAAGTCGTCAATCCTCGGTAAGGGGTACCGATTCTTGACTGTCAGCTTGTTCAGCTCTCTATAGTCAATACACATCCGGAAGGAACCATCCTTCTTCTTAACAAACAGTACTGGAGCTCCCCAAGGTGAAAAGTTTGGGCGTATGAAACCCTTATCCAATAGTTCCTGTAACTGATTGGATAGCTCTTGCATCTCAGATGGAGCTAGTCGATAAGGCGCTCGAGCTACTGGCGCAGCTCCTGGGACTAAATCAATACGAAATTCGACTTGTCGCGGCGGCGGCAATCCGGGCAAATCTTCAGGAAAAACTTCTGGATATTCGCGCACTACTGGTAAGTCTTCAATTCTTCGCTCATCTCCTTTCTCTACTACATGCGCCAGGAAGGCGTAGCACCCTTTCCTTAGGCACTTGCGCGCCTTTAGGCACGAAATTAGTTTCGTCGCAACTCCCCTTCTTTCCCCTTGAATCACCAAGATTTCTCCGTTCAACAGTGGGATCCGAACCTGCTTCTCATGGCAAATAACCTCCGCGTGGTTCTCGACTAACCAATCCATACCTACCACAATGTCAAAACTTCCCAAGTCTATTGGCAACAAGTTAATATTGAACCCGTGACCTCCCATGACTATTACACATTGTTCAGTTCTTTCGTTCGCGCATAACTGCCTACCATTGGCTAGTTCTATAGTATAAGGTGTGTCTAGCCTACTGGTTGCTAGGCCTAGGGAGTCTTTAAACTCAGCGGATATAAAACTTAGGTCAGCTCCAGTATCAAATAAGACAGATGCAAAATGGCTGTTAAGCAAAAACGTACCGGTTACCACATTCGGCTCTTCTTTTGCTTCGCCCGCGCCGATCACAAAAGCTCTCCCGCGAGCTTGGTTTCCCTTTTGCGGGCAATCCCGACTAAAATGCCCTGGCTTCCCGCATGCGTAGCAGTTGTCGCTCGCTCCAGCTTCTCTGATACGGCAATTCATCGTCTTGTGCCCTGATCTGCCACATTTGGCGCATTCGATTCTTGCGCATTCACCCTCGTGGTGATACTTGCATTTGCTGCACCATGGGCGAGGCCCGCTGTATCCTTTTCGCGGTGGCTCCGCGGCCTGAATCGCGTAAGTCCTTGCGCTTTCTTGCTTCTTGAACGGTGGCTGCTTGGAGTCGGACCCTCGGTGGTGAGAGTTCCACTTCCTCTTGGGATCAGAGGTTCGCTGCTCGATTCCGCGCGTAGTCAACATACCCGCACGGACCGTATCCCTTGTAAGGGTGGTGGCCCGCGCTACCGCCTCATCAAAGGTTGGAGGTGCTGCGGCGTTGAGCGGAACCCTAACAACAGGAGGTAACCCAAAGATATACCTCTCGATCTTCTTTTCCTCCGTGTTTGCCATGTCTGGCACCAACTGGCAAAGCTCGTTGAACCAGTTGTTGTAGGCGTCGATATCCGTTCCTACCATGGTGTGGTTCCAGAATTCCTGTTGCAGACTCTGAATTTCTGCGCGAGAACAGAACTTTCTCATCAACATTTCCTTCAGTTCCTCCCAGGTCTTGTGAAGAGCAACTTCTCGCCCCAAGGTCTTCACTTGAAGCTTCCACCAAGACGAAGCTGCTTCTTGGAACATGCAGGTCGCGTAAAGGACCTTCTGGTTTTCACTACATCTGCTAATGGAGAGAACTGTCTCCATCTTGTCAATCCAGTTGTAGAGTCCAATGGCCCCTTCGGTACCCTTGAATGGCCAAGGCCTACAGGCCATAAATGTCTTATAGGAGCACCCTTTGTCCAAGGCTCCTGATTCGGGTTCTAGGGTCTCGTTCTGACGACCCTGACTAGATTCGGCCTTGCTGGCCTCGTGTGTTGCGATCGCTTGCGCGATTATTTCTGCGAGTTCCTCGGGTGTCATGGTAATTCCCTTGGCTCTAGTTGGAGGCATTCTCGCTTTAAAAGAGAATGAAAATATATCAAACTTAGCGCATGTACTCAGAGCACATAATGTTCTTATCATTATTCACTAGACACTGTGTGACCCGTGTTCCTAAGTGTGTGTATAGTTTCTTTTGAAAATATTTTCTTTGAAAAATATTTCATGCGATTCCCCAACGGTTATAGTCTAGGTTAAAACTTCTTTTCATAGTTCGCTATAACCAGTGCTCTGATACCAATCTGTCACACCCGGCCCTGAACGGCGGAAACAGCCGGGCGCGCGCGAGTGGGGATTGATATTTAAGCACGGGCCATTGCAAACATTCAAAGTAAGATTTTCATTGCGCGTGAAATGTTTAATACAAATACATTACATTGTTTAAAAATTTCATAAAAACATCCAAGTATAAAAACCGTTGAAGATTTCCACGCCATATCCCCTTGCGCGGCGGGAACAACCACGCGCATCGAAGGGATAGAACTAAAATCTTCCAAAAAGCTAGTTTTAGATGTTCAGCGTGAGGTGCTCTAAGTGTGACTCCATGCGCTACCTAGTTATCTCCTGAAAGACACGTAAAAACATTTGAATCAGTATAAACTGAGTGAGTTCACAAGTTTTAGTAACTTGATAAATCGTATCGCGTCATAGTCTTGGCAAAAATCATATTGAAACACATTTCTGACTTCATGTCTAAACACATGCTTGATAAACCGTATGAAAACATAGATCTGAACATATTTCTGATAGAACCGTTCCGCGGGTTACGCGCGAACGTTTCTGGAAAACGTGCTCGTCCATGCAAAGTGGCGCTGCCACTACGAGCTAAAATAATGTAATACCGTCCCGCGGGTTACGCGTGGACATTTCTGAAAAACCGTGCTCGTCTATGCAAAGAGGCGTTGCCCCTACGAGCTAATCAATAATACCGTCCCGCGGGTTACGCGCGGACGTTGTGCCGGAAAACAAGGCGCTCGTCCATGCAAAGAGGTGCGACCCCTACGAGCGGGCTCAATCCCATAGTACTGCCCCATGACCATACTAGGCACTCGTCCATGCAAAGAGGTGCGACCCCTACGAGTGGGTGGATCAAACCAGCAGTCCCTACCCTTAGAGTTCCAATGGTAAAGTGATCACTTACTCGAATTCTGGCGCACATACATCGTAAACCATAGATAACCGTTTGCATTGCTCATCATGAAACATAATTTAAACACAATCGTTTGCATAACTTGTAAGTATACCATGATAAATCGTAATTTAAGTACGTGTCCCTCGCCCCGAAAACAGTTTAAAAACAGTGAAAATAGTGAAAATAGGGGCTGTGAGACTCACCTGTGGTTCTTGTTAAGGGATTAATCGAGATTCGGGTTTTCTTGGTGTTGGCCTCGGAATTGAAGGTCTAGTAACAGGAACGGAATTGAAAATCAAACGGATGCTTGGGCGATGATTAGTGCGTGCAACTTTAAGAGAGAAGTTTGAAGTGTGTTTTGGGTGATAATTTAGGTTACATATTTATAGGCAAACTCAAGGGAACACAATCCCTTGCTTTAGGGGATTGTAATCTTTTCATATCTAGGTGTAATGATGATAAAGTATGGAAATTATTATTATTTATTTAAAAGTGGAGGAGTGGATTCTGATTTGATTTGGACAGGACATGCAGGTCTGTGGTTGGTGAGAGTAGGGTGGCTGACAGTTGACTTTTCATGTTACAGTATGCTTTTTCAGATGCTTTTGTCAGTGTACAGTTAAAAAGTGGAAATCTCTGAAACACGCTACTGTTTCCTTTTGGGCGGGAATAATCTCCTTACATCTGGAGATTAGGCTAAGTGTTCTGCGCGTATAGCTTTGTGCGCATAGCTTTCTGCGTGAAGGACATTTCTTTGCTGCGGGTAGGTACATAACCTTCTCGCAGTCAGGGACATTGAGTTTCATTTGTAAATTCTCCAGGTGGTCTTGGTATTTCAACATAGTGATCAGTCATGTTGAAGTCAATTCCATCTTGGAGCTTCAGACAAACTAGCTCTCAATGTTCCCGCCATGCGGGGAGGTTAGTTCCCCTTCCGCACGCGCATAAACGATTTGGGATACACCCGCCTTAGCATCATGCGGGACGGTCAACCCATTAGACAACATAAAGTTACATGAAAACATAAAGCCAAAACATTCGCGCATGGCGCATATAACATATGCCCACGCTGGTTCTTATCATGGCGCGCTCGCGCAGGGTGCACATAACAAATACCCGCGCTGATTCTAACATAGCGCGCTCGCGCAGGGCGCACATAACATGCCCGCGCTGACTAACATAGCGCGCTCGCGCAGGGCGCATATAACGTGCCCGCGCTGATTCTATTTAGCGCGCATAATATTCACAATCACCTAATTATTAGGTTGATTACTTGGTTTAAGGGGTTGGGAAATTACCGGGTGTCACAGAACCCAAACATCGGGGCATCTTGTTGTTTCGATCACCATAACAACGTCATCATTAGTTGCCAGTTGTTGTCGGTTTAAGGTTAATTGTGGTTTGGAGTGTGTTTTATAGTTTTGGAAGTGGTTTAACAAGTACACAAACAAACCTTGCTATTTATAGTTAAAAAATAACCTATTTATAGTTAAAAAACCGGTTCCAACGGTCAAAAACGGCTATATAGCCGTTGGAACCGGTTCCTAACGGCTATAATTTTTGAATTTCAAAAAAAACCCAGTGGAACCGGTTTTTACGTAAAAACCGGTCCGGGTTCATACCCTACCCGGTTCCTAAAAGTTAGCATATCTGGGCATCGGTTCGGGTCGGGAACCGAACCGGTTCTTGACTGGAACCGGTGCCATTTACAACCCGGTGTGAAAAAAACCGGTTCCGAACCGGTTCGGGTTTTTAACAATACCCGATTTGTGCACGTCTAGTTGGTGGTGAGTCAGTTGGTGGTGGTGACGACCTGCAAATAACGGCATTAGAATTCTGTTAGTCAAGAACCGTTGGGAATAAATACGTTAAAAAAAGAGACCGTCAGCAACAAATTCGTGAGTTGGGATCAATAACGACAAAAGATAATAGTTGTGATTAATAAAAACCAATATACCTAATTTGAACTGAAATTAGAGATAATTAAAGAAACTTAAACATATAACTTGATTTATAATACATTCATTAATTCATAAAACGTAATTTACAAAAGTAATAATAAAACAATCACTGCACTATAGCCCTTTAACGAATAACTAAAGGTCCGATCCAACGTTACAAAGATGTTTGGGACAAAAATGTCGAGTTTTTCGGAAAAACTGTGTTTTCGGCCAAAAACGTTTTTCCAACGACTTGCAATCAACAGGTTAGGATTATATTAGTCACGGACCGTTGCAAAGAAATACATTAAAAGATGGGACTGTCACGAGCTATTCATTAGTTGGGACCGACAGTGACAAGAAAGTGATAGTTGGGATTAATTTAAAACATATATTACTAGTTAATTCTTTACTTTTTGATATCTGGAAACTAGAATAAACTTGTGAAATATATTTCATGATAATTAAATTGAAATGTAATATTGTATTATTGTATATATTAGAAAATTCTGTTTCATTTGACTTTATATATATACTAGGTTGTTACCCGGCGCGTTGCGCCGGGCTATTCTATGTTTCGTAAAACACGGGCGTTACTTTTTTGAGTTGGCGCGAATTAAGTGGGTATCAACTACGTTTGTTATTGTTCCAAAACTAATCCCAAAAATAATTCCGTCAAGCTAACGTATTTAAAACAAATTATAAAACGAAACAAACTAAAGAACGGACGTTGCGGAAGCGAGTCGATACAAATTTAGTAAGTATTTCTTAGGTTAATTATGATACCGGCAAGGAATAACAACAAAATCAAGTTATCGTGTGTCTAAAATAACTTCGACGTGTGTGTGGTTCGTTGATTTATGTTATTGTTTATCTATGATAGAATTATGGTTTAAAATTTAAAACTTAAAACTTAAAATACCTACTAAAAAATTGATTTAGTGTTATTTAGCAATTAAAAAGTAATTTACTCAAATTATAAAATCGTTGGACAATGCCAAATATAAAATGAAGAAATAGTGAAATACCAATTGTCGCAAGAACTGAACTCGTGTAAAACACTTGAAACGTAGCTATGGAAAATAAAAAATATAAAATGAAAGAAAAATAATTTGCTCTAGAAAAGTATAAATCCTAGATGTGGACCAAGTTCTTTCAAACTGAAATTACAAACATGTCCCTGTTACTGTAGCACTAAGGTTTCCAATTATATATAGTATAATTATTATCTAACACTTGATCGGTAATCTTACCATATAATAGAGAGGGATGATCTCGGTTTCATACTGGTATTGATGGGTATTAATCCTGATTTTCTCAATTGTGATTTTTTAAAAAATTTGGTACCAGTATTGAAGATGTTTGGATCGGTACCGGTACCACAAACAAAAAACTAAGTAACTACTAGGTACCGATCCCCTATTTCCCGATCGATCTTGGTTTTCTTAAACCTGATTTTGATATCAAAATGCTCGTTTCAATACCAGTAGTCGATATCATTTGGTCATCCATATCCAGAAATAATAAAGATGCATTGTAGCACACGAAAACAACTCACTAGTTAACAACAATGAGTATGCATTGAATGGCCATTATATTATTACATTTAATAAATGATTCAGTCATGCACATTCTATAAAATATGACTTTGAATAAATTTACATATATAACATACATATATGATTAATGTAATATGATATGAATTTAAAGAATTCATCATTGCAACATATACTGTACATAATATCTTAATATTGGGCAGTTCTCTGTTCTTGTCTATATATAATTTGTTTTCACTTAGTAGCACACAATAGATAACATATTGTAATGGTCAAATCAATGGCCTTTACAAATTAACACAGAATAGATAGTGTATGTTTCGCTTGTGAGACAGATTAGTGGTGATATCGTCTTCACCTAGTTCATTTTCAAGGTCGTTGGGGTGCTAATGAATACAAAATCTGTACGAGGTAATTTTTACTTTATTTCTGTGGTATATTTCGATTATTGTTTGATTTTGAGACTTGTTATATTATAATATGTATTATTGTAGGCATTTAAATTTATAAAAATCCATCTGTATGCTTATCTAGAGGTTAAAAATTAAAAAAATAATTAAGTGTTAGTGTTAATAATATTATAAGAGGTGTATGTCACATACTAAGCAAATTACATGTATTAAAAAAAATTGAATGCTGGTTGACTATATAAATCTTTAAATGAAAATACCTGTAAAACAAGGTGTAAAATGTAAATGTTAAAGATTCAGTCTCGTAAGTTTTTGTTAAAGTGTTCTAGTGTTTATAATAACTAATCGTTAGAAAATGAGCATTATATACTTGTTACACGTTATTGTAAATTTTATGCATTTACTTAACTATTTGTTATAAAAATACGTGTCTAAAATATTTAAAATTTAAAAGTTTGGAAAAAAATATATATAACTTTTGGACAATAATATTAATACGTAAATGATTGATATAAGTCAACGATGATGATGTTTATATATATACATCGTATCAAATAAAGGTACTGTGCACTAAAACTATTTAATTTTTCTATATTATTAGAACTGCAAGAAGAATTTATTTATATCTTATAGTTATAGTTATTCTTTTGATCTTTTTTTCTTCAATATTTGACTAACTTAAATTCTAATTTATGAAACACTCTTATCACACCCTACAATGAGTAACTACTTATACTTATTTTCTTTTTTGTTTATACTAGTTCTTTTACATTTCAATATTTTTTGTTTAGCCAAATACGTTTTCAAATGCTTACATTCAATACTTTATTGAACCATAATTTTAAACAAACCAGAGTTTAAAATGCTAAATTTGGCAAGTTACGATTATCTTTAGAAATGCTCTTTTAGTTTCCAAAATAGCGTGGTAACATTCTTGTTTTTACCTATGTCGTTTCGATATAAATTTTATTAACAAATGAGCCGTGCAACGCCTGAATATGTTTACTAGTTTAGTAGTTTTGTTAAAAATTGTTAAGCTTGTATTATTTTTAAAAACTGCAAAACATTACTAATATACATAACTACATATTTCAAAATAAAAAATAAATGATGTTTAGACCTTATGTTCAAATGGCTATAGCTAACTTAAGACTTGGTATTGTTAAGATACAGGCCTTTGCTAATAAAATTTAAACAATCTTATCAAGTTTACAAAATTTTCTTATTACCATGATTTATTTACCTTTTTTTTTTAATTTTAGGTTAGGGAAGTTAGAATACAAGAAAATGGATGTGCAGAAGAACTTCATCTTGTTAGCAATAGGAGTCGTCTTATTAGCAATGGCAGTGAAGGTTTCGATCGCGACAAGCAACAAGGCCGTAGAATCACTTTGCCAACTTACTGATTATAAGAAATCATGTCTAAAAAGTCTTGCACATGTAAACAACACAAATGACCCGAAAAAGCTTGTGAAGATGATTCTTAAATCCGCAATAAAAGAAATTTATAAAGCAATGGATAGTTCATACACTCTACAAGCATTGGCTAAAGATCATAGAACATATATGGCTTTAGCGCAATGCAACGAGGCTCTATATACCTCCATTGACGATATTAAACGATCGATAAAAAAGCTTGATCATCTTGATGCTATAAATGTAGAGGAATATGTTGGTGATGATATTAAAATATGGCTAAGTGGTTTGTTAACGTATCAAGATACATGTCATGACGGGTTCTTGAACACGACAGGTGAAGCGGGCAAGGAGATGAATAAGTTATTAATTTTGGGTTGGGAGCTCATGAGTAATGGGCTCGCAATGGTTAATGATGTTCTTGACACGAGCTTGGATATTATTGATGAGTGGTGGACGAGAGGTGTCGGGCGGATGCTTCTTGATGTTGGTTCGAAATCATGGACGCATAAGTTTGTCATTGTGGCTCAGGATGGCTCAGGGTCGTTTAGTACCATCATGGATGCGGTTCGGACCATTCCTAAAAGGAACAAGAAACCCTTTCTTGTATACATTAAGCAAGGTGTTTACAAGGAGCATGTGGAAATTCCGCGCCATGTTAACTGTGTGGCCTTCGTTGGCGAAGGCCCAACCCGAACCAAGATCACGGGTAGCGTAAGTCATGATGATGGAACTCCGACTTTCAAGACCGCTACCGTTGGTACGTAAGTCAACTTTTGTATATGTCAAAAAAAAATTTAAGTTTTTTTTTTAAATCTGTTTCCTGCTTACCTGCTCCCCTCTCTCTGTTGTAATTGAATCATTTTTGTTCATATATTCAAAACCAGTTTTTTCACTAAATTATATTTATCTTTACTAAACTGAAACAGCGGTAAATGGAGATCGATTCTTCGCAAAAGACATCGGATTCGAGAACACGGCCGGGCCAGAAAGGTATCAAGCTGTGGCCCTACGTGTCTCGGCCGACAAGGCCATATTCCACAACTGTGCAATGGACGGGTACCAAGACACCCTTTACACGCATTCATACCGCCAGTTTTACCGCGGATGCAACATCTCAGGAACCATTGATTTCGTGTCCGGTGACGCTGCAGCCGTCTTCCAAAACTGCAAAATGATTGTCAATAAACCCCTGGCGAATCAAGAGTGCATGGTGACGGCCCAGGGGCGAAAGGACCGGCACTCCAAAGGTGCACTAATCCTTCAAGGCTGCATCATCACAGCTGACCAAGAATTCTTGGTCACTATACCAATGCCTAAATCCTACCTTGGGCGGCCTTGGAAAGTGTTCTCGAGAACCATCATTATGCAGTCGTTTATCGACCGTAACATTGCCCCAGAAGGGTGGTCACCTTGGCCTGGAAAATTTGGTCTTGACACATGTTATTATGCGGAGTTTGATAATAGAGGACCGAGTGCGGACACCGCGCAAAGGGCAATGGGGAAGTGTATCAAGAAGATTAGCCTAGAAGAGGCTGTTAGTTACACCCCAAAGAAATACATTCAAGGAGATTTATGGATCAAGGCAAGTGGTATTCCTTATGATCCTGAACTCATGAATAATTAATGTCATCTAATAAGTTAAGTTTGAACTTCAAGTATTAATTGCATAAGATTTGGCTACCATTGAATTAATTGAACATTTAAATTCTTGTATGAATATCAGGTGATGCATGTATTTTAGAAATTTTAATTTCAATTTTCAGTAGTTTTTTTAGCAAGTGTTAATTTATAAATTATAATATTAAGTTCTTTTGTTAGTTGGCATTTTCAAGTTTTGTTTCTTCACTATTATACAGCTAGAATTAAGTTGATGTATTATTTTCACTCATTTGGAATGAGAGATGCTTAATCGGTGAGACATGAACGTGTCATATGTTACGGATTGCTATCGTGTGTGAATTTATAACACGACATGTATGCTTGGTTTAGTCCAAACGGATTAGAGTTAGTGTAGGGTCATGTTTTTTCTAGAGGAACGTTGTTTGTGTCAACCGTCAGTCTGCTGGTTAATTAAGCATGTTTAACTATTTATCTTTTCTATGTTTTTTAAACCAGACAAAAAGTAAACACAAACTTTACCATTTTCCCTAAATTTAGCATTCAATTTCAAAACATATGTAAAATAGAAACCAAGTTACATTTTATCTTTGATTTTGGCAACCAAATAACATTTTATTACCCATTTGTAGCAACTAATCACCTATTTTTTCTTAAATTGATGATGTGGCATTCTATGTCATTTTGGTGTATGTGTAACATGTATATGCACGCTATTTCGAATGGGAGTTTTTGTAACTTTTCAAATATAATTAGAAAATGTATCATTATTTCAAACTTGTTTAATAGCTTCTTTTACATAATTAATTTAGTTATGTGATGTGGTGGCTGGCATGTCATTAAAAAAACTTGTAAGCTGATTAGTTAACTAAAAGATGGTTGTAAAGTTCATGAAAACTGTAAAACTTGTTTCGACCATTTTGACAAGTTTGGCAGTTATTAATCAGTGAACTTTTGTTATAAATTAGTATTCATTTGACGCGTCACAAGATATAGCATAATTACAAGAATGACGCATTCCTAAATGAATGCATCAAAAGTACCCTCTCTACCTCTCTACTTATAATCTAACTCGTTAAACCTGAGAACATAAGTAGCTTCTTGAATGCACTACATCAAGTGAATAATTCAAATGTTGAACTAATTAAAAATGGAACCCGTGGTGAACAGATTTAAAATGTTCATCTTGTACATCTAAATTCATCCGATAAGAAACCAAAGGCTCAATTGATAAGAGGAAAAGAGAACCATGGGCTAGCCACAGGTTCACCATCTTCATCCTAGATGCCTAAATTATTAAGAATAGGTGCATCCCATAAAGCAAGAGGAGACCCGGTCAAGACAATTGGCTTGAATCATGCAGGGTGGCATGACTAGTATTGTAGTAGGTTAATGTGAGAATTGCGTTGATTCTGTTTGATACTGTGTACTGACAAGTGACAACAGTTAAAACTTGTAACAGATTTATATTGTTTTATTTAAATTTTCTTTCATCTCTTGTAACATACTTAGAGAAAATGATAAAAATCAAACATTTTAATGTCAAAGAAAATTGTGTCTTACTTTAAACTCACATATCAATTGCCAATGTAAATACTAGCAGATACAACATTACAACTATCTTGATTGTTACAATTAATTTTGAAAAAGGCCTTAAAACTCCATTTTACTTTAGGCCCTCAAAAAAGTTGAGTCAAAGCCCTATTCAAAACGGCCTATAAATGTGTGAAATTTGTGAATTACAAAAGGCTATACATGTGTGAAATTTTTGAGTTCTTAAAATAAGGATAAAGTGAATTCCATATTACTTGATACATACCCTGAGCAATTGGTTCCAATAGGCAAACAATAAATGTTTGCTAGACTTGGATGTATATGTCTAAAAGAGAATATAAGTGAAACTTATGAGACAAATTTTAAATCAATAACCAAAAAACATAATTAGAGCATCTTTGAACCATGGGGGCTTATTGACACTCCCTCTCCTCCCTCCCCTATATGCATGTGGCTGGAGTATGAAGAAAAGTCACAAACCGCCACATATGCCTCTTCCATGCATCATTTCCTTCTCACAAAACGATTGTTCTTCCTATATAGATTGTACGTTAGTGCCCATGGACTTCATTCTTTCCTCTATCCTCCATACTGACTATCACTCTACTCGATCTACCAGTTCACCTTAGCCTTCTCTTCTTCAAATCCACATTCGTAATTCGTAAAGGTCAACAAATTACAAACCCTATTGCATATGCTCTTAAAAGTTGGATGTTAAAACGTGTGTAGGGTGCCAGACCATTTTTATGGACAATGGCATTTAGTATATGTGTTTAAAAAATGGACACATGTTAGACCACTTGGATATGGATACTTTGAATGAGACTTGGTAAGATTGTAGGGTCCTGGCCTCCTAGGTTTTAAGTAGGTTGAGCTAAAATTTAAAATGTTTATATATATAAACATCTACGTAATTATCTTAAGTTCTTCAATTGTTAGCATACGTGTTAAAGTTATTCTGTTGTAGATGTGAAATATATTGACGTTAAAGATTATACACTAAAAAAAATTATTTCATAGCCATGACATGTTAGCCTAATGTTACGGTGTTCTTTCCTCTAAAATAAGATGATGACTTCATATCCTTGAAAGTGCAAGATGGAAGAATTTTATATGAAAAAATTGTTATTAAAAAAAACAAACAGATTATTTCGTCATGATAAGGAGCAATTAAGCATAAGCTAAGAACTTCTTGCATCTTTGTTTTATAGAAATTTTGCTTCATCATAATTTACAATATTCAAATCAAGCAAAATCATATAAAAAAAACACTAAGTTTGCATTTAACCATTCCAAGCCCGGAATCGAAGTCAAACAAAGTTAATTCATGCATTTTTCAGGATCACAATATGAAGCAGATAGAAAGAAAGAAATGATAAGATTTTTAACGGAATGGACGCTTGCCCGACTTAAATTATGAAGAACATAAAAATACAAAGCTTCCTATGAATTGTTTCAAGATCAAAGAGAATAAATATCGACTGGGATTGTTGGTATAAATTCAATGCATTAAACATGTAAGTTTTTTGTCTTGTTTGTTAGGGAATAGTTTTCACTGATTCGTCGTTGTTACATAACACCGTCATTCAAAAAAAGAAAGAAAATAAAAGTACATCCACCAATTATCTGTCATTCTAGTGTTACATGGTAAAGATACTTGCCTTTTACCAAAAAAACTAGAGTTCAAATCATAAAATGGTATATAGGCTTATAAACGAACTGAACGTTTGGCGAATCGTTTGTAAACCGTTCAGTGTGAAGTTCATTTATGTTTTTTTAATTTAATAAACAAATGAACATGAACAAAAAATTTGTATTTGTTTAATTAAACGAACGAACATGAACATGTGTTCCGTTCGTTCGTTTATATTCATGAATGTTCATCTATGTTCGCTTATATTTGTTTTTTTATGTTCATTTATGTATTAATAGAAAAAATTCAATTATTATATGGATTTCTAGTTAAAGGTTTTATATTTGTTCATTTAAATGTTTTCATTTATGTTCGTTTATTTTTGTTTGTGTTTATTTACATTTGTTCATATATGTTCATTTATCTTTGTTCAGTCATGTTTGTTTAGATTTTAAACAAACGATTATAAACAAACACAAATATTCATTTTCAAAAAAACAAACATGAACATAAATATTTGTTCAATTAAGTGTTCGTGTTCGTGCTCGTTTAAAGTTATATGAACGAACACGAACATACCCTTCTTAGTGGTCGTTCGATTCGTTTACAGGCTTTCATTATTTACATTGATGAATACATCAGTCTCAATCTCTAGACTGCCAATTTTATTTGTGTTTATTTCCGTTCGTGAACACATTCATTTCGTTAATGAACAAACACGAACATAAAATCTCGTTCGGTAAGTGTTCGTGAACCGTTTGTAAACATTATTTTCTTAACAAACGAACATGAACAAGACCTTGTTCATGTTCGTTCGGTTCATTTACGACCCCTAATGATATATACTATTCTCTTTGTGAAATTTAGAAGTAGAATGTTGATGAATGCGTGAGTTAATGTTGAAAGAAAATTCTTTCATCATCTATTTATTACATCTTCTGCTTATTAAATTCAAGTTACTCAATCTCATAACATCACATGACCAATATAAAATTTTGAATACAATACTCAACATATCCGTTGGAGATATAAAAATGTTTACCCGTGAAAAGGGTAGTTTGTAGGAAATCCGAACGTGAGGGCCATTTATTTCATTCACGACCCCCGAACACGCATCCCCGCATTTAACACCTCCACTCCCAATACCCCATCTCATATAAATATTTTATCACTTGTTATATTAGTTACGTTTCGTACATAAATTACTTGCTATATATTACTAGGGTTTGGATAAAATAAAAATGAAGTTAACGTACTAAACGTGAAAATCAAATAGAGTAATTATATGCATACAAATAGAGTAATTATGTAATTACATCATCGAGTAATTACATAATTACTCTATTTGATTCTCACGTTTAGCACGTTAATTTAATTTGTACGTTAACATTCCCCCATATTACTATAATAATTTTATTTCTTAAAATAAAATTACTTCATTTGTAAGTTGTAACACTAAACTACCGTGAAAATAAAATTTAAATCTATAATTTATATTTTTTAAATTTTTTACTTTGTACCTTCTCATGTATATATGTTATATATGTACATAAAACCTAGTCAATTTACCAACAATTTCTTCATATATAGTTTAATTTTATACGATTTACCTACATATTTACATTTTGAATACATAAAATGGAAAAAGAACAATCAAACCATTTGTTTTCTATTTTGAATATTATGAACGAGGAGTAAGAAACAGTTTGTCATCGGTCCTTCTCCCTTCTTTCCCGTTCAAAAGAAAGAAGACAATCCTTCTCTAACAAAAAAAGCCTATTGACGTTGATGACAATAGTGGCGAGATAGGGTACAAGTGTACAACTAAGCTTGTTTTTAAACGCTAAGGCAAGATAATGCTGAATCCGGTTCGTTCTTACATTTATATCAACGAGGTATGTTTTAATCTGCTTTCATTCACTCCACTTCTGAAAAAAATCATCAATAATATTGATTCATTTAATCTTATATATATATTCAACAAGTTCTAATAAAAAAACATTAATATCTCTAATAAAATTAGTTAAAATGTTTTTTTTAATCTCAAGTACAAAACACACAAAAATCATGTGTATACTAACATGTATTCTTTTGTGTCATTTATTATTTAAATTTTCTTTTTCTCGGGTAACAACTCCCCTCTATTTATCCCTTATTTATTCATTCACCTCTATCACCCTCAAACCTACCATTCGTACTTTATCACACTCACTCACTGACACTTGATCATGAACCCCATTTTCACCATCAACGAACCTCAACATTTTAGTGACTACGGCTTCGACTCTCAATTCGACTATTTCCAGGTCTTTTTTATTTATATTAATATTAATATTCTTGCCTCCTTATCATTAACTTATTAATAATATTATTATTATTTTGATCAGGTGTTGGAAGAAGCCAGAAAACATAAACGTGACAGTACCAGATCCACCATTGACAACCTTCATTTCAAGCTCCAAAAACCCATCTCCAAAGACGACAATAAGAAGATCAAGAAAAGCCGTAAACGCTGGTGGTGGAAGAACGCTTTACATTATCTCAAAACCAAATGCACCAAAAAGTCTTCATCCAATAACAATAATAATATTATTAATCGTCACAACAACGTGCTAGCTACACCGGTGTATTTAGCTGAAAGTAGAAGTGGGTCAGGGTCTGCCACCCCTTACCACCGTAGCTCCACCAGCAGACCGTCGTCTGGACCACTGGCTGGAACAATTACGGATATACCTTATATTAGTTTTAAGGGAACTTAACATGGATCAAAGTCACAAGATCTCAGCTTCTCCCATGCCAATTTACTTGGTTACTTGACTATAGTTAATATAGTTTAATTTGAGAATTAATTTGTGTTTACTTTTAATGCTAAAAAAGAAGTGATGAAAGTGGAGATTGGTGGGAAAATCTGTGTTCCTTTCTGTGTGTTTGGCAGAGGTGAGAGGTTTACTTTGTTGTTGTCAGTTGAACTCATGACCTGACTGAAGTCATGTTGACCAATTTATTGGGAGTGGTGATATGCATGATGGATATATTGTGTTTGCAATTCGTTTTTGTTTGAGGGGGCAACATAGCCCTTCATGTTATCATTACGTACTAAACGGGGTTCGGAACCTTTCTTTATAACGTCCCATTATGATTTATGGCTCTTTTGTTGCTCTATTATATATATATACTAGATGGGTGCCCGTGCGATGCAGCGGGTGTTTGAACCTGTTAATCACGTACAAATATAAGTGTTTATGGTTCGGTTAAAATCTTGAAATCGTTTAAATCGGTCATTGGTTTGACTTCTTTTTCTTTTTTACTTTCGGTTTGTTGGTCGGTTTTAAAATTTTCAAAACGTAGTGAACGGTTGGTTCACGGTTTATATCGGCAACCGGCCATATGAAACCAGAAAAGACTGTAAATTAACCTAATTGCAATATGATTCCTTTTGTAATCTTTGTTGTTATTATTTCACGTCCTAGATCTTTCATTAATATTTACCATTTATGTGGTTAAAATTATCATTTTTTATTTATGATCATCTCAAGTATCATATTATGTTGGTTTTTAATTAAAATTGATGGTATATTTAAATTATTAATTATTTTAAATAAATTTATTATTAAAGTTTAAACTGTGAAACCAAACTGGAACCAGGCCGTTAGTAACGATTCGGTTTCAACTTTCAATGGTTGAGTTTGGTTTTGGACGACAAAAAATCAGTATTAACGGTTGGACTCACAAGTTTAACTTAAAAACCATCAAAACCGATACTGAACACCCCTACGTAACATATTAATTTATTTAAAATGAAAAAAAATTACAACAATATCATATCCAAATTAAAGAGAATAAAATGCTCGTTTTCATGGTGCAATTTGTTTATAAAAATATTAACTTATGAAAAGACTATACTCGTTTAAAAATCATTGGTGGGAAGTTAGTTTACAAGTTAAATTAAAAACATAATATGGTTAAAGATGAGGGACCAAACTTATAAGTTGAATGGATTGTGTTTAAAAGACATGTTTACCCTTACTAACACATGTACCTCATGCTTTAAGTGTTGTAAATTACTTAAAAATGGGTGTCTTAATTTGCCCTTGTTTGGTGTATGATATATATATATAGGGGAGAGTTATTTTGAGAACCTTGATTAGTTGTAAGAACTTTAAAAACTCAATTTTGGATCACACATTTAATTAAATGATATGAAATATGTGGCTGAGATTAAATGTAATTAAAAAATGAATCAAAAGAGAGAATACGCATTTTTTATGATTACACAAGTTTAAATGTTAGTTACACATGTGTAAAAAGTCGATTCGGTGTGTAAAAAAATACTGTAATTTTTTGTACATTACTTACACTTACGTATTACACATCTGTAAAAAAATATTCAAAATTTTTTTTTGTTACGTTAAGTTCTTTCGAGTTCTTAAATCAAAGAGGTTCTCAAAAGAACTCAATCATATATATATGTATGTATATGTATGTATGTGAAAGAGAGAGAGAAAAGATGCAGCTGCAGCCCCCTTAAGATGCCCACAACGGAGGGTCTTAGGGTAGGATGTGCATACACTCGGCTCATTTGACGGAATTTCTGTGTTTAACCGGTAAGTAGGTTTTGGGATAATTTATAAATCGAGCGGGCCATGTAAATTTGTTTGTAAGACATTAATAATGATTGAACGCTTTAAGACGAAAATGGGTCGATCGGTTTAATATCTAAACGGTGTGGTTTGTCAGCTTAACGGTTCAGTACGGTCTGAAACTTGAGACCTACTGTGCAAACCGAGAGAGACGTTCAACTTTTAATATTTCTATTTTTTATCTTTAGGTTATGTAGATAAGTATATGTATTATAATAACAACCATTTTTATCATGTAAACATTTTCATATCAACTAATGATTAACAAAAATTGGAGAATCTCATGTTATCACTTCTCAGAACCGTGGTTAATAGTTCAATCAGGTTTTCATCTAAATTTGTTAAATTGATCAAACCCAAACACATATAGAGAATAAACATTTAGGGTCTTTTTGGTATGAGGTAATGGAATAAATGAAGGAATGGAATGAACGTGGTAATGGAATGGGGAAAGGAATGATGAATTATTACAATTTCATTGTCATGTTTGGTTACCATATAAGAATGAAATGATTCTTCATTTTATTATTATTATTATTATAATTATTCACCAATGATAATAATTATTATCATTAGTGAATATTGTTATTAGTAAAAATACTAATAATACTCGTAAAAGTGTTGAATAATAATAATTAATAATATTATTATTCATAATAACTAGTTTTTAAGAATTGCGCCTTACAACGAGATTATTTAACCAAATAAGCATACTCGTAAAAACGTTAAATCACACGTGTACGTTGTGAAATGTTAACTTCTCAAAAATTTAAATATAATAATAGTTATATTATAATATGCAAACTCATAATAATATATTATTATAATAATATTGATAATATACAATAACTATAATATAAATAAATAATTATAATATAATATTAATATAATAAAAATAATAGAGATTGTTGTTATTATTATTATTATTATTATTATTATTCCATTCCTTGTAGAAATGAAAAAAAACACCCCCTCTTAAAGAAATGAAAATTCTATAAATGGCAGGAGTTTCATTTCTTAAGGAATAATCCATTTCATTAGCACATGACAATCAAACATGCTTTAATTCATTCCGTTGAAATGATTCATTCTTCCACCTTTTATTCCATCATGCCAAACACTACCTTAATGTCACTTTTATTTTTATTTAATGATGACACTAAATGTCATGGAGTTTTCTTTGCATATCATTAAGGCAATGTGTGGTAGGGTTTGAGCTTGGGCGAAATGGGGCGAGGAGGGGCACGAACACCGCCCCACCCCTACCCCCCGGTGATAAGTGGGCGAAAATGGGCGGGGACGGGGTGTTATTGTCGCCCAAGTTGTTTAAAAACAATAATATTTTAATAATTTGACTGTTTGGCAACGGTCAACAATAAAAAAAATTTTAATTAAAACAATACTTTTATATATCTATATAAACATAAACATTCTTCTCCATTTCATATTCTTCTTCTCCATTTCACATCTATATAAACATACACCTTTTTCAAAAAATCTAGCAAAATGAATCCTAGAAACAACCCGAACCAACCGAATTCCGTGGAACTCACCGCTACCATGAGAGAAATCATCAAAAAACACGAAAAGTGTGTCGAGGAACTCAACGATGCCATGAGAGAAACCAACAAACAACACGAAAAGATTTCCGCTATGTTGAAATTGCGGGAAATGAGTGAAGAATACGGATCCCTCAAAGTGGCCGAGTTACACGAAGAGGCTGCATTATTGCAACGACAACGAATTCAAAAAATGCGCGAATATTATGGATATTAGTATTTTTTTTTAGTTATGTATTTTTTGTAATTTTTAGTTATATATTTTTTAAGTTATGTATTTTTTTTGTATTTCTTTTTAATTTTAATGCATTTTTATTTAATTATTTAAATAAATCGATTTTTATTTGTTTAGTTTAATTATAAAAAGAAAATAATAAAAAAAGATACTATGTGTTCAATTTGTAGCCCATATACCATTACATCCAAAAAATAAATTCCCACTCCTTGCTGACTGGGCGCCACGTGTCACAATTAACCCTTATTTGTAACCCATCCACAATGTATAGCCTAATAGTTTGACTTATTACAATTGAATGTAAGTTGTAACTTTGAGTTGTATTTGATTTTATTGAATGAGGTGAATGTGCTAAACTGTAAAATGCTCCTCTATTTTTTAATTATATGCTATTTACATAAATTTATTAACATTTATATTGTTATTGAATTAATTTATGTGTAATCATATTTAATAGATTACTTTTTATTTTATTCATCTTTAATCTTTTTCATTAGTATATTATATTTTATTTTAATAAAGTTTTTTTAACGGTTAGTTTGGATCACTGACAGACCACTGGCCCACCTGCTCATCTCTATTCCTCCTAAAGACCAACATTATAAGGAAACCCACCATAGATAAGAAAACTTCCTAGCCTAACTTAAAACCCTCTATCTTTTATTTATTTTTTATTTATTTTGTCACATGACATAAACCCAAAAACTTTCTTTTTTAAATTAAAGGTTTTGAGTGTATCACCTCAACCATTTTTGCTATGGATTATGGATTATTTAATAGTTAAGAATAGTGAAATTCAAACAACCGCATTTCACGATGCCTTCTTTTTTTGGCAAACTTCATATTTGTTCGACCATGTCGGTAGATCATCATTCTTAAATTTTAATAATTCTTTATAGCCTTTATTCAAATATAAGTATTTACTTGTAGAGTAATGTAAAATAAATTCTAAAAAATAGTATAGATATCCGATGCATCATCAAGGACACTCCCCTGTGATTTTTTGTATAGTACTATTACATTGTAAAATCATGACCGACACTGTTAGATTATAGTGATAGTTGTCGCACCACAACCTACGGTGAAAATGCCGGGGCGTGAACTGATTGTCACAGCTCACAAGGTTATATAATGCGACAATATTTAATTAATTTATTTATTATCAAACATATTCATATACAACAAAAATAAAGAAAATTATAAATACAAAACCAACTATTCTTGTATATGTTTTATCCTAAAGTCATCTCTATGTGAGCTTCAGTTCGATAAACAATCCAAATCTATAACCTGCAAATGCGTACAAAATATATGTTTGTCAACAACACATGTTGAGTGAGCAGATCA
The DNA here is from genome assembly GCF_021521415.1 of Bidens hawaiensis. Classification (NCBI taxonomy): domain Eukaryota; kingdom Viridiplantae; phylum Streptophyta; class Magnoliopsida; order Asterales; family Asteraceae; genus Bidens; species Bidens hawaiensis. The sequence continues at coordinate 11,289 of NW_027499161.1, read as the reverse complement.
CCAGTTTTGACACAGACAAAAATGGTAATAATATATAATGATATAAGTGAATAAAAAATAGGCAAAACTATTATCTGTGAGTATAAACAATTAAACCATAACACATACATAAACAATCAACCATAAAGAAAGGGTTAAACCGTTGCCATGCGAATGGGCATTGGTTACCAAAAATGAGGTGTCGGTGAAACCATTGCCAATGCGATCGGGCTCCGGCCACTACAACGGTCGTATGATCATACTATAATGAGATTATGTTGGACCTCTCCGAATGCGATTCAAGTAAGCAAGTAAGCAAATAGCAAGTAACATGCAATCATTCAATTGATACACAACACAAAGGTCACAGTTTGCATTTGAGAAACAATAATATAAATAATATGATAAATGGTACGCAAGTGTCCCCAAAACATTTGAAAACGCGTAAAATAGGGGAGTAATTACTCACCTGATCAGATTAACGAAATACAAATGAAGATGATTAGAAAAGTAAACCCTTCGGGATATACCACCAATGATTCCAAATTAAGTAATATAATATTATGAATTAATTAATAATGAGATAACACGAATAATGAATTAAAGTGCCGAAGTGATTTATGGTTTGGGAATATAATGTTTATTAATTTGAACGATTGATCTCTACGGATTATTTGTTATTACGAAAACAATATTAGTAGTTATCATTTAATTAAGAGAATCGTTTGTTTATCATATAATCGAATTTACGAATAATCCATTAAATAAATATGAGTTGAAATAATAAACGCTTAAAAACTAATTATAATAAAATTTATATTTTAGAATCTTTACGAAACCCATTATTAAAAATATAGTTAATTTGTCTTAACACGTTAATAAAGTTTTGTTATATTTTCGCTTAAAAAGAATAACACACATATATGTATATATAAAATAAGTTGTAACAAAGCGATTAATGACGAGAAAAAGTCAATAATGACGTTCGGGTTTATTAAGTAAAGTTCGTTTTATTATTAGTATATTTTTATAATACACACACACATACACACACACACACACTAAAACCTTGTAACGAGATTAGTTTACACGAAACGCTAACTTATGATGTCGGTTTAGATAAAATAATGTTTATTTGACATTGGTATTGATTAAAATAATTTAATTAACAATTATAAAAAAAACAACATTTATAAAATAAAAATGCGCTGGCCAGGGCTTGAACCCGGGCCTAGCCGGCTCACAGCAGACTAATACACACACAACGAACCAGTTGAGCCATGTGGTATGTTGTTCAAAGAATAAGAATAATATTTTAAATAAGATAACCCAGATTAACCCCCAAATTGCATAAACCCTAAATCATAAATTGATCAATCCTGTTAATGATTTATAAATTAAACTTAGGGTGAATGAAATACTAATTAAAACGACTATACAACATAGTTTAATTACCAGATACGCGAATGGATTGATGGTGAACAGCTACCCAACAGCGACGGCCAAGAACACATCAAAAGGGGGGTATATACGGCTACGATAACAAAATTAAATACAGGGGTTTCATTTGCGAGGTTATAAGGATGATGTTTTCCAGATTAATTGTATTATGGTGATGATTACAGTGTATAATGATGAACGGGTTTGGACGGGAAAGGAATTAGTCAAATACGCGTTAAATTGATCGAGTTTCCAAATTCATAACGTCGGTGAGTCGTATATGGTTAAAGCAAAACAAACGGGTCCTCGGGTTTGGTTCCTGGATTATGGATACGGGTTGGAAAAATGGGTTATTAGGTTAATTAATAATATATATTAACAGATGTTGCAAATTGGTCCTTGAACTTTAAGGTTGGAAACACAATTGGTTAGAACTCAAGTTCAGGGTGTAAATTGTATATAATTGAAAGTTCTTTTGAATAATAATAATAATAATAATAATAATAATAATAATAATAATAATAATAATAAAATAAAATATTATTAACTCGTAAACGAATGTTTTGTTAATTAATTACCCGGAAACGAAAATGGGTCGGATATTGGATATTATATTATTGTCGGAAAACCGGAGTTGTTACAATAGTCGACTGAGAAAATTTCGGACACTTGTGAGGAAATTTTGTGGATCTGTCATAACACATCATATGTATGAGAATAAATTTTAAGGGGAGGGTAATTGCATCAAATGAATTACATCCTTTCTTGTATTAACATAAGTAAAACCGAACGTACTATGCAAATAGTTTAGACTCGTTATATTGTGGAAGTACAATCACACACGTACAATCCAATTACTTCACCCACACATATATATGATAGTTGGACACGCTATTGTAAATGACAAGACCCGCTAATTTAACATGTCTAAAGTCTAAACACATCATTGTAGTTTATGTTTTTGTATGATCTTAAATCAAGAAGTCCCCACAACTTCGCCGTTGTAATTAATGATGTGTAGGATTTTAAATACTGATCTTGTATTGCCACTGCCTCCTCCTCTATTGCTGCCAACTCAAACATTGACACCACCACCGTTGCTGTCCTTCGTTGTTAGTAGCGGACATAAAAAGAAATATAGTGCTTGGGGCCTTATTTTTTATACTTCTTTTACTTTCTAAAAACAACCCTTATTAAAGCGGTCAGTTTTGACCGGGCATAAATTGATATATGTTTTTAGAAATGTTGTTTTCACCTGAACTCGTTTTGATTAGAATTCATTTAACTTGTATGGTATTCACCTGTTACCAACTTTTCCGCATGGCTTACGCTCAATCATAACTTGATGGACTGCCATAATATTTCCACAGCCAATTAACCTTAATTCGTAATTTGCTCTTACCATAATAAAGAAATAAAAATTAACCAAATACAAGGGTGATAACCGACAACCGAGGCTAATATGAACAAACACCACATGTTACCTTTGATTCTGGTGTTGGACAAATCTTGTCAATTTTGTCCCACTGAGTCCCGCATTGGGCCCTTTAGCAGCGTACTTCATTCTTTAGATCTCGTGATCAATAACATTCAATTTTCTGCATTTTAAGTTTTGTAAATTATATTTTATTGTTAGTAAAGCACATTCATTTAGTTTTTACTAGAGAGTAGTTACTATGCATTTATCATGTAGTAGGTAACTAGGTACTAGGTAGTTTATATTATTTTTGGTGTTCCCTGTCTCGTTTACATTATATAATATATAAGAAAATTTAAGAGGGTGTACAATTTGCTTTTAACGGTGGTTAGGTTAAACCAACAATTTTTTTTTGTCAATGTAAACCGAAGCAAACAGTCAGAATTCTAATTAAATTGAAATCAAACCATAGAAGTTTTAAATAAAGATGCATAAAATATGATCATAATAATGAATTGATAATGTTCCTTCGATGAAAATCTATAGTATTGTATTATTAATCAAAAACCCAATTATACGTATAACATAAATTACTAAAGTTCTGAAATAAAATATAAGAATTCACACGACCCCTGTCTTATGGTTCGGTCTTGTTTTTTATCCAAACAACTTTGAGTATGAAGCATAAATCAAACCACTTGAAACGGTTTGAGAAATCGTAAACAAACAATCGAAAAAGAAGTTAAAAAAAACAACCGCAAAACTAAATCGAAGACCACTTTAGACGGTTTCCTAATATCGCGCCTAACCATGAACACTGTTGGTAATCAAAGGCACAAAATTGTTTTTGTATTAAAGGGATTAAACCACCACATCTTACAACGACACTTAAAATACCTATTTATACTAAAACATACTACTTGAAAACTGCAAAAACCTGCTCTTACAACTTGCACAAGTTGCTACTAGGGGTGCAAACGAGTCGAGCCGAGCCCGAGCTTGACTAGGCTCGAGCTTGGCTCGTTTAACTTACACAGAGCTCGAGCTCGGCTCGTTTCGAGCTATATTTTCAAAGCTCAAGCTCGGCTCGTGAATGGATTTTGAAGCTCGAGCTCGGCTCAGCTCGTTTACTCTTTATCAATTATTTTTTTTATATAATTATAATTATTTTATATATTTTTTTCTATTATAATTTTATGTATAAAAGAATATATATTAATCAGTTATTTTTATTTATTTTTTCATAATATTATATTTATTAATTAATAATTATTAAATATATATTTTTAAAAAATTATATAAATGGCAGGCTCGTTTAGGCTCGAGAGCCGCTCGAGCTCGATAAGTAAAGCTCGGGCTCGGGCTCGGGCTCGTTTATTAAACGAGCTTAATTTTACGCTTGAGCTCGGGCTCAGGCTTGATAAAGCTCGACTCGAACGAGCTTTTTATCGAGCCGATCTCGAGTGGCTCACGAGCAGCTCGGCTCATTTGCACCCCTAGTTGCTACCTTATCTTCCTAGGGATGCTTACTTATATTACATCTTAACTAGTATAATAACTTAACACACAAGTCGTTTACCTTACCTATTAATCATTATAGCATTACCCTAGGTTAAAAGATTTAACATCGGTCTAATGTCATAACTTGTGAGCGTAAAGATTAATACTAACAATCACCCCCTAATCGTGTAATGTTCACAGTAGCGTAGAGTCATCATCTTCTTGGATTAGATTGGCCTCTTCCCTATTTGGCCTTGCCTTTGGTCACTTATACGCATAGTGACTAAATTCTTCACATCCATAACACATGACCCTTGACTTGTCATGTCTTCCTTTGGCTCTCGCCATTCACCTCTCGAACCAAACAAGCTTTCACGACCTCCTTCCACTTCACGACTCCGACTTCTTCCATAACAACATTCACAATTGACACATCATTCTTTAATCTGTTCTCTAGCACGAGTGAGCAACAACTTTTCACGAACACTTTCAGTTGAGTCTTCAATTGTCGCTCGCTCCTCATAAGCCTTCAAACATCCCACCACATCTTAAAACGCCATATTCTCAATATCTTAGTATTGCTCAATCGAGGCAACCGTTGTTTGGCATGGAATTAAGAAACTTTCTCACTACTAGCTCTTCATCAAGTGAAGACCCGAGACTTTTGTACTTTGACCGCACCCCACTTAACTTTCCCACGAACTCATCAGTCGTCTCTGTTTCAGTCATATTCATTGCTTCCAACTCACTTCTAAGTGTCTACAAGCGAGCCTTTTGAACCATCTCGAATCCCAAAAATCGGATCCGTAGTGCTTCCCACACATCATTCAGGTCCTTGTGCTTTGATACTAGAAAAAGAACATCTTTAGGTATCGACTGATATACCATGGCCTTTGCCATGAACTTCCTTCTTTCTTCTATCGCACCTCCCGTCATGGGATGTATGGCCTCTCGCAAACCGTACGCTGCCAAGATTGTCTCCATCATAATTGACCATACAATATAGTTTGTTGTGGTCAGTTTTGGGCATTGCAAACTCACGTTGCTCAGCTCACGGGTGGTACAACAGAACCTGCACCTTCTGCCATCTTCATATCACCTTATGACATCTCCACACCAAACTTGTGGATCACCAACATGTCACAAATCTACTCCGCACAGTGGTTGTTATCTACTTACACTCGACTACAACCTCGCTCAGATTTTGATCACTCTCTAAATAGAAACTACAACATGAATCACACAGGCCTTCTCCTTCAGTATTTGTTCCACACAATCAGTTCGACTCAGTTATTTCACACAACTAAACTGTCTCACACACGCCTTCTGGAAGCTTTTCATAGCCCCTCTAATTTTTCGAGCAACTTTCACAGTTCGATCTATCACATATCGATTTCAGCAGCCTCAATCGACCACAACAAGGTTTGTTGATAATAGTCTTCATAACAAACGATCTATCACATATCCTTTCTTTAACAGCCCTTGAACAAGTCACAAGTTCTGGGTTGGGTGGTAGTCATCTTTGTTTTTTTTTTCCTTTTTTGGACAACCCTTCCACTTGCAGCTCTAATGTAACAACTCGGGTTTTCATATTATATACCAATACCCGACCCGCTTTCGTGTTCGGATAATTTTATCAATAAAATAGCGCAATTATCGAATTATTTATTTAATATTATTGTTTAATATATTTATTTAATTATCATAATAACTTTGAGATATATACAATCATAACCCGAGACAACAGTTTAACCTTATTTTATACCCTCATCCATAATTCAAGGGCAAATATGCAAATCTAGTATAATATTATATCCTAACCCGTATACCAAACCCGTAAACCAAACCGCAAACTCGTTTAGATTTCTTGTACCATAATCTTTGATTTAAACATGTAAATGATCTTTGCAAATCGTCCTTATATCAAAAATATAGTAAACCGACACTATTAATTTGGAAATCCAGATAAAAAAGATACGAATTTATATAATAAACCAAACCGTCTTTATACCCGTTTTTGAATATACAATGAAACGATCACCACAATGCAACTAAACCCTCCTGTACAATCCTTACTGTGTCGCCTAAATACCCTCAATATGAATTTGATTAACGTGACCTGCAAGACCCTGTTTCTGATCGATTTATCGCCGACCGTTCATCGTCTAAATCAACCCTCGATTAACAACTGTTAAAGGTAATAAATTATATGTTATTACTCGTCGGGATTTCCTGTTCAATAGCCCCAACTTTAATTGATCAAACAATTAACATATTTCGCAATTTAAGATCTAGGGTTCATGATTGATTTAGGGGAAATTGGTCTGTTTATATTTTTGGGGCATTTACATATTTCCCCTTCCTAACATCCTTAATTACATATTTCTCCAAAACTAAAAAAATAATTACATATTTCCCCTTCCTAACACATATAAAAAGGGGAAATATGTAATTGATTTTTGGGGTTGGGGATATATGTAATTAAGGGTATTTAGAAAGGGGAAATATGTAAAAATTCCTATATTTAATAAATCGTTTTCAAATATTAACTAAATGACACCCCAGCTCAGCTGGTCTGGGGTGTGTGTGCTAACCTCTTGTGCCGGCCAAATACATGAGTTCGAGTCCCGGCTGTGCCCAGTTTTTTTACTCTTTTTATTTTTCAATGATTTTGATATTTATAACATATTATAATTAATATTAATTATTAAATAAACTTTATTTTATCAAACCGACATCATTAAGTTATGTCTTTTGTCAAAATCACTTAAAATTTCCCGTTTACGTATGTATGTATGCGTTATAAGTATATTTTATTAATAATAGTAAATATAATTCTTTTTATTTAAAACCCGACGCTTTGATTCACGTTTCGTCTTGAACGTTTTTATAAACTTGTTTATATATCTATATATATTAATAATAAGCGTATCAAATAGATTTTCGTTAAAAGATTTAAACAATATATTTATTTATGTCTTAGTACTAATTATATTTAATTATCTACGCGTTATTATAATTATCTATTTATTTACATATTAGTGACTTATTTATTTAAATAATTAAAGGTATATATTTCAATTAAATTATTTTATTTAGTTTGTATATTTAATTATTTATTTATTTATATTTTATTATTATAACCATATCTTATATCTTAATTATCTAAATTATTTAAGTAGTTAATATTATATTATGGGTAATTACTGGGGAATTTATAATTAATAAGACTATTAATAGCAATGAACGTAGAGATTAATCGATTAATTAATAAACATCTTAATCTCAGACGTAACTCAAATCACTTAATTCATTAAAGTATGTTATATCATTTATAACTAATTCTTATTAGTATTATTTAACTAGAAATCCTTGATCCCGAAGGGTTCATTATTCTCACATCGCACTTGTATTTCGTTCCTCTTATCAAGGTGAGTATTTCACTCCCCTCTTTTACTTATTTTAACCGTTTTGGGGACATATGCATTCGTATATATTTTTATATTATATAGTACTCAACCGCAACTGTTTATCCTTTTGTGTTTATCAGTTTGCCTAACTTACTATTTGCTTACTTGCTTTGCTTGAATGCTACTTGTTTATTTCGGCGACCAATGTCCATTTTTATGGCACGTTTTAGTCTTTGCTTGGTAACCAATGTCCATTTATATGGATTGGTTGAGCCCTTTCTTTATGGTTGATTTCTTTATAGTTTCTTTCTTTATGGTTTGCTTTCTTTATAATTGTTTGGTTTTTATGTGCTATGACTTATCTGTATATTCTCACAGGAACAGTTTGCACTTTTACTTATTATTATATTAGTGTCTCAAATATGGTGATTTACTCACTCAACCTAGTGTTGACAAAACCTATTTGTATTTTTAATGCATATGCAGGTTATCGTGTGACGTGATTATCAAGATTGTTTGAAGCAACTTAGGGTGCATGTTAGAGAAGAAGATACAAGAATTTAATTTTGGATGTTTATTGTACTTGTTTATTTATGAGACTGATTTAATTGATTATTTAACTAAATTTAATAGATATTGTCACATTTAAAATTGCATGATAGTAACCTTTGAAAAGCTGTGAGCAGTCAGTTACGCCCCGACATTTCCGCCGTAGGTTGGGGTGTGACATCTAATACCAATTGTTGGTAATCAAAGGCACAAAACTGTTTTTATATTAAAGGGATTAAACTACTAGATGTTACAAAGACACTTAAAATACATATTTATACTAAAACATACTATTTGAAAATTGCATAAACCTGCTCTTGCAACATGCACAAGTTGCTACCTTATTTTCTTAGGAATGCTAACTTAATATTTCATCTTATCTAGTATAATAACTTAACACACCAACTGCTTACCTTATCTAATACAAAATTACCCTAGGTTAAAAGCTTTAATAGTAGTAAAATACCAAGGGTTTGCAGCAGACATGTTTCATAACCCATGAACATAACGATTAATACGAACAAACACGAATCGTATCAGGTGTATACAATACATTACACATCCTCTCCTACTTTGTTCCTTACATCTTGCAATTTTTAAATTAATTTCAGTATATATATATTCTTTAAATTTAATTAGAAATTGCGAACAATATCATCAATAGAATGTATAACATACATCACATTTAAAACGTCATATTCTCAATATCTGAGTATTGCTCAATTGAGGAAACCATTGTTTGGCATGGAATTAAGAAACTTTCTCAGTACTAGCTCTTAATTAAGTGAAGACCCGAGACTTTTGTAATTTGACTGCACCCCGCTTAACTTTCCCGCGAACTCATCAATCGTCTCTGTCTCAGTCATCTTCATTGCTTCCAATTCATTTCTAAGTGTCTGCAAGCGAGCCTTTTGAACCCTCTCGGCTCCCAAAAATCGGACCCGTAGTGCTTCCCACACATCATTCGGATCCTTGTGCTTTGATACTATAAGAAGAACATCTTCAGGTATCGATTGATATATCGTGGCTTTTGCCATGAACTTCCTTGTAACATCCCGAAATTTCCAAAATGATATTAATTATATTACTTAATAATAGAGGGAAAGTTTACTCGGGTTATCGGGAAATAAATAAATAGAGTAGGAGTTGGTATGGGTCGGGCTAGTGTTGGGTAATGGATATGGGTTATGGACTTGGGTTATGAAAGAAGGAAGGAGAGTCCATGGGCTTAAGCCCATGATCCCTAAATATAAATACCATTAACCACCATTTAATCCTCATTTCCATACACACACACCCAAAACACACACAACCCGAACCAAGATCCGAAGGCGAAAACCCGAGCTTGTTGGTGCTGGAACGTCGTGACGGACCAAAACAACATCAAGGCTTAACCGGGTTCGTAGTTCGACTCGTTCAAGGTACGTTTATAGTTAGAAATCGTTCGTATAGGTTCGGTTTGATTTGAGAAATGATAGATCTGAGTTTGTATGGTAAAAACGAATCCAACAAAGCTAATCTTACTGAAAATGGTTAAGATTTGATGGGTTAATCGATTGATAAAAGAACCCGTAACCTATATGCCTAAATCGCACCCTTTAAACATCGATGTTAGGTCGATTTGATGGTTGGGGTTTGTAGGCGCTGGTCAGACGATCTCGTGGGTACCTAAATCGAGTTATTTGGTTAAGAAACGAAGGTGATTAAGGGATTTAAGAACGAACAGTAGCTGCAGACGACAACTTCGCCTGCAAGCTAAGTTCGCCTGATGAACTTCGCCTACAAGCTAAGTTCGCCTGATGACAACTTCGCCTAAAGCCAAGTTCGCCTGATGACAACTTCGCCTAAAGCCAAGTTCGCCTGATGACAACTTCGCCTAAAGCTAAGTTCGCCTAAGGTTTAACTTCGCCTAAAGCTAAGTTCGCCTAAGGTTTAACTTCGCCTAAAGCTAAGTTCGCCTAAGGTTTAACTTCGCCTAAAGTCAAGTTCGATTAGAGAATAGATTAAAACGATAAGTAAAAGTAAGCTAATACTAGGCCACCAGATTAGATCAGGCGAGTATTGATACGTGTAACTTATACAGTCAGCCGAGCTCAGTTAAAGAAGGGATTTACAACTATCAGAGGAAGAAGCAGAGTTCAGGTGAGTTTCTAGCCCCATTTCCTTGCTATGTTTTCGGGGCTGTGTGCATACTCGATGTGAAGTGTGAATACACTTACCTTATATGGTAAGTGTATGCTATAGATGTTATATGAGGTATATATTTTATAATGCTTGTCGGTACGTGAACGATCTTCGGATATTGCACGTATCGCCAAGGATAGTAAATTCCAAGTGGTTGATAGTGTATATGAATGTTATGATGTGACTTGATTATTATGTAAATACTGAACTGATATGAAGTGTGATATAGGCAGGTAGAGGTAGAGTGTGTTAGAAGTGGCAAGAGTCTAGTAAGGGTGTTAGTGGCATAACGTGAGCGCGTGATAGGGAAAGCCTGTACGTGCCATCGTTATTATGTGTGTATGATTGTTGATGTTACTTGCTTAGTATGTAAATAATGTGCTGATAGGAAGTGGGTTATAGACAAGTAGAAGTACAGTGTGATAGAAGTGGATATGGGTCTAGTAATAGAGTTAGGGGCATAACGTGAGCATGTGGTAGAGTGAGTCTATGCGTGTCTTCGTTATTAAAGTGGCACAAGTGGCATAAGTGGCATAAAGTGGCATAAGTGGCACAAGTGGCATAAAGTGGCATAAGTGGCATAAAGTGGCATAAGTGGCACAAGTGGCATAAGTGGCATAAAGTGGCATAAGTGGCATAAAGTGGCATAAGTGGCACAAGTGGCATAAGTGGCATAAAGTGGCATAAGTGGCATAAAGTGGCACAAGTGGCATAAGTGGCATAAAGTGGCACAAGTGGCATAAGTGGCATAAAGTGGCACAAGTGGCATAAAGTGGCACAAGTGGCATAAAGTGGCATAAGTGGCATCAA